>NW_022589707.1:57872748-57900629 GCF_004348235.1 Phoca vitulina
CAGACTGGGTCCGACTTGGAAACCGGACCCGGTCCGGGGACAGACTGCGTCCGACTTGGAAACCAGATTGGGTCTGGGGTCAGACTGGATCAACTTAAACTGAACTGGGTCAGTATGAGGCCTCAGCTAAATAAAATTTTAAGGCTGAACAAGCAGGATAACTTTACCAAAGATAATCTTGAAATTCAGTGGCCACAATGGGGAACTTTAAACCTAGACAAACTTACCCATTTTGAGGTGCTGTGGAGCTAACGGGGTCTCAACCAAGCACTCACGGTAAAAGGTAAAGGAAAAATTATTTTTCCTCCCTTCTGATGACCAGGATGAGACCCCCGGATGCTTCACTCACTCCAAAGCCTTCAGGCAGGATCCTTGAAAAAGTGCAGAAGGAGCAGAGTAAGGATTCTTAGCACTCAGCTCTCCCAGATGTCTTCTCTGTGGCGCCCGAGCAGGAGAGGAAGGTAAAATTTCATGTCCTTCTTTAACAAACTTAGATTGGCAGCCAAAAAAAAAAAAAATTTTTTTTTCAGAAAAAGAACTTTGAATTGTGACTCGTGAATTCGCTCTCAAGTGCATTGGTTGTTGATCCTTTCTGTCCCGGGATAGCTATAACCTTATTTGCCTCATTTTGTGTCCTGAGAACTTGGCTTGTTCAAGCCATCAGTCGGAAGCTCCAAAAATAGGGCCAGACAGAAATGTTGCACCCCGTCTGCAACGAGATACAGCTGACAGAAATGTGGGCTGCACTCCACTTGCTTCTAGGGTCCTACTGACTGTTGGCAGCTCTCAGTGGAATTGAGTTTTGGGTGTTTTTGTTTGTTGTTGTTGGTTGTTTGGTTTTGTTTTGCCTTGGCTATCTTTGGTAGTGGCTCTGGATCTTGAGAGGTATTATCTTTTGTACCCTCCTTGGGGACACCTTTTGCATCCATGGGGTTGTTCAGTACTGCCGGGAAGAGTTACTATTTGTCCTGGCTGAAACTTTGACAATCAATCAAAATTTATTTTTGCACAAATAAACTTAATTTTTAATACGCCTCAGTTTGTTTTATAACAGCCCGCACTAATACGGGTAATTGTATGGCAGCATCGTCACCTGCTTCAGAGAGGTAGCTCCAGAGCCCGAGGAAATTAGAGCTTTGTTTATAGTATTGCACTTAAAAGGAAAAGATTATCACATTATCATTCACTGAAAAGCATGTTGTTTATTCACCTGCTTAATCATAAAATTTTTAAAAACTCGTAATATAAAAAATAGACCAAATCTGAACGATAAGACTTCCACCTGGTCCTTGGAACATTATCTCATGGAACAGGCAGCCATTTAAAAAAAAAAAACAACAGCCTTACGCAGCCCTGGGAAAGCTCGACGGCGTCGACAGCCGTCATTAGCATAATCGGCCACCAGGTGTCACCATTGGTTTAAGCAAATGCGCTCGCTCTAGCTCTAGGCTAATTTCATGGTTTTGGATCTCCGAGACCTTAGATGGAATCTCACCTGGACAGTTGAAAAAACCAAGAGGGTCCAGTTAGTTCCTAGATATTTATGAAGAAATTAGAACTCAGTCTAACATCTTCAGACTCCCTTTCTAGGGTTTTTTCTGTTCCATGTATTTTTATTAAAAAGAAAAAAAAATGAAACCAGCTCGAAAGAAAAAAAAATGAAACCCGCTCGACGATGCCCTTTAGACTAGTAAACTACAACTAGGAAGAATGATATCAGAACAGTTGTCTGTGTCACGCGGCTCAGATCTGGGTTATAGTGTCTGCTCACCTTTTCCCTTTTAAAAACTCTGAACTCTTGGGGATTGCCAGTTGAAACAGATCTTCACAAAGGGAAAAGAAGTAGTGAAGAACTTGCCAAAGTCCAATTAAAATGTTTTTTTTTTAGGCAGATGATATTTAAACAGTAGTCCCTAAGAAGGCAGTTCATATTTCTGAAATTTACAAATGATTTTTTCAATGTATAGGTGTACCGACGATTACTTTATTCTTTAGTTTCTCTATTTTTTTTTATTAATATAAAGACAAATGTTAATATCTTTTGTTGCTAATCCTCTGGCTTCTCTACAGATTGACAAATAGTCCTCCATTTACGCAAATACATTTTCTCTTCAAGAAGACTCCTTCTGCATCCTCACCCTCATTCAAATATTCCAACAGGTAATTCTTTTAAATTCCTCCCTCCTTCCATTCTCACAATTTCTGCCTTCTCAGGGAGAAAACATCTGATAGAGTTCTATTTCCTAAAGATACTGCAAAGATATCTTGGAAGTTCCTCACTACATAGAAACCATATTGGTTTTCCCACTACAAATGTAAATCTCAAACTAAGAAACAATACATGATAAGAGCAAAGACCAAAGGGGAAAGCAGGGAAGTGTGTGCGCCCAAGATTGGAAGGAAGAAAATCCCAAGTAGCAATTTACTTCTGGCTTGTTGTTATTAAATCACATGATTCTGATATTGTGTTTTATAGCTCCATGATTTTGTTTTTTCTTTTATTTGGCAAACAGAATTAAAATCACTATTCAAACAAAATGACACAAAATTGTGTGAGCCAAGATGAACAAAAACGCACAGTTGATTTATTTAAGTTCCAGGAATAATAGTCAATGAGTTTGAATAAAATGTGCTGCTAAAAACAGGACATTAAAGATAATTTAAATATATTCAGTGCAGTCATTCATTCCAGTTTCATGCACATTAAGTAGCTTTTTATCTCTAAGGTGCCATCAGCGGGACTCTCAGACATTCAAAATACAGCATTATATCATTAACACATTTCTGGTCAGTGAGTTGAGTAATGTAGAACTTATGAAAATATGTATTGCCATTCTCTTTCAAATGAGCTGCATATTACATCCATTAACATAACTATATTGATCTAATTTTGTTATTTTCAGTAGAGTGGAGTTTGGAAATATAAAATTGACAGATGAGAGCCAAATGAGGAGAGGGGGGCTTACACCAAAGATCATAAATTATAAAGCCTCAATAAGGAATATCCTAGATAATTGTCATGTAGAAGTGTTAAGTAGTATGCATTTAGTTTTTTAAAAAAGAGAAAATCTTACATGTTTTAACCATTTTATTTCCACCAGACTATATCTGTTGATAGTAGATTATTTAATCTCCATTTCAGAGAGCGAGTTTGAATTCACCTAAGTATATAGGTTATTTATCATATGGACTGTGGGGGTCAAATCAGAGCCTAGATGAATACTTGGATCCTTCTCCCAGAGATGCTTACATTAACTGGCCTGGGGTGTGGTCCAATCCGATATTTAAAATCTTTCCAGGTGATTCTTTTTTTTTAATTAATTAATTAATTTATTTGACAGAGAGAGACACAGCGAAAGAGGGAACACAAGCAGGGGGAGAGGGAGAGGGAGAAGCAGACTCCCCGCTGAGCAGGGAGCCTGATGCGGGGCTCGATCCCAGGACCCTGGGATCATGACCTGAGCTGAAGGCAGATGCTTAACGACTGAGCCACCCAGGCGCCCCTTTCCAGGTGATTCTAACGTGAAAACAAGGTTGACAATCTACCAAATTTCACATTTTATGCAAATGTATGTTAACACCTTTATTGTTATTTAGTAAAGGGGTTTAATTGCAAGTTAGGTTTAAAATGTGCTGGGGTGGGGAATCTTTCAAATTACTGCAAAAGGTGACTGCAAACTAAACATTCTTTACAACCAAAGGAAGAAGAACATCGAATTAGTAGATGCACCTTCATGCATCTCTTAATTAATCAGTGGACCCATTACAAAATTCCCAAAAGCCAATTCTTTGGAACTTCCAAAGAACATTTCTGGTGTTACCAAAAAAGTCAAACCCAAAAAATCTAATATCAAATAATTTGGGGTTAAATACACTTTTCTACAGGAGTTCCTAGAATTGATAATGGTAATAGACTGTAAATCTTCAAGAGGGACAGAATTTCCTGTCCTGTGTAGCATGCAGTATGTTGATTGATTAAAGGAATCGTGAGCCTCATGATTTATGGAACACACTTTAGGAAATGTAATCCAGGTATGTCTTTTAAGACAATAATAATTAAGACCTAGAACCAAAACTGTTATCCAAAGATTTCACTCTGCAGGTCTGACATACCACTTGCTTTTTAACATTCTCCTTCAGATATATAATTATATTGCCTTGAAATATTTGGAAGTGTTCTACCAGACAGCCAGCACAGGGATTAAGACTACAAACTCGGGAGTAAAACTTGTGTATAATGGCGCTGTGCCTCAGTATCTTCACCTGTAAAACAGGGAAATGTATCTCCCCTACCTCAGGGTATGTAGTGCTTGAGAAACGTAGGTCATTGACATTCTGTTACAATAACAAGAGTGACATTTGAAAGTAAGGAGCCAGGGGTGCCTGGGGAGCTCAGTCTGTTAGGCATTGGACTCTTGATCTCAGCTCAGGTCTTGATCTCAGGGTCGTGAGTTCAAGCCCCACAATGGGCTCCGTACTGGGTGTGGAGCCTACTTAAAAAAATAAATAAAATAAAAGGAGCCAAACTACCATATGAAGAATTTCAAAGGAAATTTCTGAGAATCTATCCCATGACTTCTGAACCTTCTGACCTACTTTAAGAATATGAAAGAATTGAAAAAAGAAAGGAGAAGGAATATTTGTGAAGGGAACACTCTAAAAAGAGCTGTTGCCATGTTAATAGTCTCCACCACCCCACTCTTGAGGATTCAGATGGGTCCACTTGGCCATCCTGAGCGGTGCATCCCTGCACTTTGGAGATCCCAGGGCTGCCATCGGCTTTCTGCTCAGAAGATCTAGAGGATCA
Source organism: Phoca vitulina (assembly GCF_004348235.1). Taxonomy (NCBI): domain Eukaryota; kingdom Metazoa; phylum Chordata; class Mammalia; order Carnivora; family Phocidae; genus Phoca; species Phoca vitulina. The sequence continues at coordinate 57,877,556 of NW_022589707.1, forward strand.
GGGATGGCTAAATGACTACTCCGGAGGTAGATCCATCTGCATTCCCAGAGTTCTTCAGGGCACAGGACACTAGGGTATTTCCTGTGGACCAGGGGCAGCTGATGAGAGTCTGGCCCAGCGGGGGTCATGGGGGGCACCAGAAAGAAGCTGGAGGTGAGGCCAAATTCCCAGGATACAAAGCAGGAGGAGCAAGTGGCCACTGGAATTCCAAATGGCTCTGCCAGCCAGCAACAGGGGAACTTCAGGAAAGAGCTACCAGCACCTAGAAAGACTCCACAGAAGTAGCCCATGAGGAAAGAATCTGCTTTAAACCAAAGACCCAACATGGCTGAACAGAAAAAGACTAATGAGGGCCTCTTTCCAGGGCAGACGTGCAGGGAAAACAGGACCAAACTGGGCCAAAAGAGGTTTGCCTGTTAAATCAAGGACAGAGCTTGCTTAATATCCTGGGCCCCAAAATCTAATTACTGAATTGAGCCTGGTTCGTGATCTTAATTGACAGTAGGGTGATCTATTACCTAAGCATGAGCAGAAAAGTCATGGGGTCTGGAGAAATTTTCATCCAAGGGTACCCAATGATTACTGAATGAATTTTAAAGGGGCAGATAAGGCAAAAATAAAGACCACTTGATGATATACCACGAATCCTGCAACAGATACATAATATGTGTATATTTTTAAATAGAATGCTTCAGGGGCACCTGGTTGGCTCAGTCGATGGAACGTGCAGCTCTTGATCTCAGGGTTGTGACTTTGGGCCCCACACTGGGTGTGGAGATTACTTAAAAATAAAAAATCTTTAAAAATAAACAGAATGTTTCATAAATTCCCATGAATTGAAGGATGAAAATACTCTCAGTTTTACATCCATGCTACTCAGAATGTGGTCCATGAACCAGCAGCAGCAACACTGGGAGCTTTTTAGAAATGCAGAATCTCAGGCTTCACCCCAGACCTGCTGAATCAGAACCTGCATTTCAACAAGGTCCCCAGGGGATTCATATGCCTTTTAAAGTTAAAAAGCATTGCCTTATACCACTCAGCTGTCCATAAGAAAGTCTTTGTGATATTTGAATATCTACTAATTGTGACATAACCATTCCATTGAAGTCTCATAAAGGACTCAAAATAGCAACAAATATGTTCTAGCACCTTGGCATTTTCAAAGCTCATTTTATTTTTGTTATTCTCACGGTTAACTGGTTGACTCTTACTCTGATTTAGGTATTTCACCTGTTACCTCACGCACTTAGTGCACATGCAAGTGATTGCACAAGTCACAAGAAAACTGATCTCTAACACCTGGTGTTCCTAGGCTACCTTCCAATACCAAAGAAAGATTAGCTAGATCAACATCTGTTATTGAGTAATACACTCTCATTAGCTTATCCTAGCATTATGGCCATAGAGCTTCTTGATTCTGTGGATAAGTGAGAGGCAGCCTTCCAGATTACCACAGCCTCAGGGAAACTTGCTTGGGTGGCCTTATCAGCAGAGATGGAGACATATTACCACCTTTGGCTCCTCATACCCCTTTGTATCAGCCTCTCTCACTAACTGGGATGCCCCTGGCTACAAATCAAGAGGCAGATTATCATCTGAGTGCCAGTGGATGGATTCAAGGATAAAACCTGCCAACATAAGCTTCACTTTGGAGAGCCAAAGAAAATGCAACATCGTAGAGGAGAGGCACCCAAGACACAGGCCAGGTGTGGGCAGCATGGGCTCATGGTACTTGGAGGATACCAAATCAATACTTATTGAATGAATATGTCATAAATGAATAAATGAAATGAATTGGTCTGGAATGCTTATGTTTTAGGCTACTTTGTATTTCTAAATCCCTGTAGTTCCCTGATGAATGAAATCTATGTAATATTTCTTTTTTATTCTCTCTCATGCTTGAACTCACCTTACAGCTGAGGAGATTCCGTCATATTTCAGCAGAACAATATTGAAATTCAGACAAGGCCATCCTCATAAGATCATTAGCCATGGTTTTAAAAGTTTAAATCTGGTCCCACCACTTGTAGGCTGTGTAATCTCGGGTAGTTACCTAACTTGTGGAGCCCCTATCTCTTCCCTTATAAAATAAGACTAGTAATGCCTCGTCTATAGGGTTATTATGTGAATTAGGGTAACAACTGTGGAAGTTTGTAGCAAGGTGTGGGTACAAAGTAAGTCCTCAATTACTCACTGTACATTTCTCATGACCTCACCCCCACCCTAGATTTATTGTTCTAGCTTTGCTTAAACCTTATCCCTGTCCTTCCTAGATTCCACCTCTGAGGCTAATAAATTGTCTAGTTCCATAAATTATCCACAGAGGCAAAGCATAGAATTAGTTTTATTTTTCTACTTTCAAGTTCATTTGTACATTCATTCATACATTCATCAAATAATCTATTTATTGAGCACTTAGCAAGCATCAGATATAATCCCAATATATCCAACTAGAAATAAGCCTTATTTAGAAACAATTCTGTCATCAGTGCTAACAGTCAAAATGCTTGCTGCTTGTTTCACTCTGCATCAAGGTCCATCTGCATAGAAGTTCATCTATTCACAGTGTCAATGGACATGGATCAGTACCGAGGATCTCAGGGCTAGATATCTAAAAATTCTCATATACAGTTCTCTTCATAACAAAACATATTTGAATAGAAAATGACGGACATACACACGAGGTCATATTTGTGTTCAATATTTTCTCATTTTATTTCCTAGGGAAAAAAAAAGCTCCAATATTAGACAAATTCAGAATGGGATGCCTGTCAATGTTTTTAAGCTCCAGTTGGTGAGAAGTGGCCTTTCCTAATTAGCATCTGAATCTCCAAGATGTTGAGCTATAGATGTCACAATTCTTCCTGAGCAAAACCATTAAACATAGCGCTGGTAACCACATGGGGGCATTCTGTTTGATCCTGTTCAAGGATGAGTTGCTTGTATTAGGTACTTTTGTTATTCACGTGTACTTCAAATTCTTACCAAACCAAAGCCACACGGAGGGAACAAAGAAAACTAATACCAACAGTCCGTAGGGAGCTAGAACACGATTTTAGTCATTGGATTAGAAACAAAAATGATTTAGCCTCAGTTACAAGTGACTTTATAACCTGTATCCTTGAGGAAGTAAAAACTATCTAACTTAAAAAAAAAAAAGATATAACCTGTAAATTTTACAGATGCTTTTAACAGTAAGGGTAGGAAATGCAAATGAAAAATGAATCTCAGAAAGGAGGTACTCTTTGAGAGAAAATATTGTAAGTCCTGGGAACACTGGTGACCACAAAGATAAAACCCAGTTTAGACAAGAGTTGTAGACTACCGACAGAAGATGGATCTTTCTATCGGAATAGTGACTGGCAAGAGATCCGACCAAGCAGGAAAGTGAGGAGCCCCTTGGGAGGGATGCAGAAGCAGAGCCTGGAGGTTCTTTTGAGTTGTGCCACATCTCTGGGTTTTAGGAAATAAGCACACTGAAACAGACTATCAAATGTTTAAACAATGCTCAGAATTGTATTTCATCCCATTTAGCTGGCAACAGGGATTTAAAGTGATTCCATAAAGCACTGCAAACCTTCAGTCTAGCCTAAATAAGGCTACATCCTTGCTCATGATTCAGGTGAGTCATCCTGCATCCCCAGCATTCTGCCTGGCTCAGAGCAGGGATTCTGTAAATATTTGCTTAATGAAGGAGACTGGACTGACCTTGAATTTGTTTAGACATCCCTATATGCCAAGATTTAAAAATTGTGACCTTGTGTGTGTGTTGTATGTTTTCCCTCTAATAGAAATTAAACTAATAAAATAGACTTTATAAAAAGGGCCCAGTAAAAGTTAATGATAGTTTTTTACATTATTAAAACAAAAGATCCAACATATAAAAGACTAAAATAATTATTAATATCATTTAAATTCTATTTGAAATAATGAAATGAAAGCTCACTGTGAGGCCCAGAAACCACTCCTCTGCCCCTTACTTCGGTATTTCCCACCCAGACAGTAAACGGACAAGTGCAGCTTGGTAAATCCTGGCAAGCAGCCGGTACCCTGTGCTACAACTCTTAAGAAAACTAGAATGGAGGACACAGCTTAGGCCAGAAGCCCTAAGTAATTTTCTTCCACACGAAACTACCATCTCTTTTACTTCTGATATCAGAGGGGGGTTATTACAGTGTGATGAGAGAAGAGAGCAGTACAAAACCCTTCTGCAGGACCAGGGTAAAGGAAGTCCCAGGTCTGACAAGGAAGAACACACCGTCCCCTTGCCCAACGTCAAGCTGTCTTGTTCATTGCTTATGGGCCAGCAGCCTGTCAGACTGCCATTCTGAGTAACGAGAATGCAGCGGGAACATGGCTGGGCTACTTCTCACATTGGGAAAAAGGCTCCGGCTCTCTTACCGTGCCAGAACATGGATTGAGAAAGCAGACGAGAGAGCAAAACAACACACACCAAATATGACTGTGGCCTTCCACATAGAGACACTGCCCGGTAGTAAAAATGGGGCTTAATCAGTAAGAGAGCCTAACCAATCAGAGTAGCCATTTGACCCTTAGGGACAGAAAACTGAGCAAGCGTTTAGAAGTCAAAAAAGCTGTCTCCCCAGTGTCTCTCCTCGTGAAGAAAAAAATGCTATAATCCCCTTTTCTGTTGGTTGAGGCTGGCATGTAAGAGGGACAGAGATTAAATTTCCCTTCATGTAGTGTCAGAAGTAATGATCAAGGTTAGGGTCTCCTGAATTCACAGAAAGTCGCTAAAATTAAAACAAGGGGAAATGGGAGGTTCTCAAGAGGAAACGCTAAATAATAAGCCCTCAGGAAGGGAAAAACCAAGTCAGCTATGATAGGCTATAAACATTCCCTCATTCCGTCTCTTTGTCTCTCACCACCCCCTTACAGACAGACAGACAGATACACACACACACACCATATTGTCTTGCTAATCACCTCCATTCTTTTACCCACAACCCACTCCCAATCACCCCCCCACCCCCCGCCCCCCTCAATTGGCTTCCTCTGTTGAGTCAAGCAGACACTCCTCTAACACCAAATTACAATAGTCTAAATGGAGACTTCAGTTCTCAACAACATTTGACATATTAGGTCCAGCATCCACCATTAATTGACAGCTTTTCTCTGTGACATTTAGTTCATACCTCATCAAACCAGTTCATCTTTAGGTCACTGGAGGAGTTATCTTGCACCTGCAAATACTAACTTCTCAGGAGTACCTATAAATGACGCTCTTAAATATGAGTCTAATCTGGTTCTGAGACCAGTTCTGACCACCAAGCATTGCTCAGGGCACCAGCTGGGTGTCCTACAACTTAACTCAATTCTGATACTCCCTGGAGACAGCATCAGATCCCACAGGTTTTTTTTTTTTTTTAAAGATTTTATTTATTTGACAGAGAGAGCGAGGGAGCACAAGCAGGGGGAGCAGGAGAGGGAAAGGGAGAAGCAGGCTTCCCGCCAAGCAGGGAGCCCGATGTGGGGCTCGATCCCAGGACCCCGAGACCATGACCTGAGCCGAAGGCAGACGCTCAACCATCTGAGCCACCCAGGCACCCCCAGATCCCACAGGTTAAGGGCTCAGTCCCACAAGATTGCCCTGCCCCTCCAACTTCTATGCCAGTCACCAAGTCCAGGCTGTGACCAGACTGCCTATAAATCAGAGGTTCCAACAGCCCCCTCCTTGGGTTCAATTCATTTGCTGGAGCAGTTTGCAGAACTCAGAGAAATATTTTACTTACTAGATTACTGGCTTACTATAAAAGGATATAACTCGGGAACAGCCAGATGGGAGAGATGTATAGCACAAGGTAAGGGGAAAGGGCACGGAGCTTCCATGCTCTCTCCTGAGGCACTACCTGCCCCCAATCTTCATGTGTTCCCCAGCCCAGAGGTTCTCCCAGCCCTATCGGATTTTTGGATATTTATAGAGGCTTCCTTTTTTTTTTTTTTTTTTAAAGATTTTATTTATTTATTTGACAGAGAGAGACACAGTGAAAGAGGGAACACAAGCAGGGGGAGTGGGAGAGGGAGAAGCAGGCTTCCCGTGGAGCAGGGAGCCTGATGCGGGGCTCAATCACAGGACCCTGGGATCATGACCTGAGCCGAAGGCAGACACTTAACGACTGAGCCACCCAGGCGCCCCTATAGAGGCTTCCTTACACAGGACTGATTGATGTAATCATTGGCCATTGATGACTGATCCAACCCCAGTCCCTCTCCCCTCCCTGGAGGTTGGGGATGGGACTGAAAGTTCCAACCCTCTAATCACAGAGTTGGTTTCCTGGCAACCAGCCCCAACCTCAGGTACTTTGAAAAGCCACCTCATTTACATAACAAAAGACACCTTTATTGTTATCTTTTAGGAAACCATGAGGGTTTTAGGAGCTCTGTGCCAGAAATGGGGACAAAGACCAAATACATATTTCTTACTATAAATCACAATATCACAACTCATAAAATGCTAGTCAGGCCTGGGTCCAATCAGGCAAACATGGACACTGAGGGCAGCAGTGGCCAAAGTCAAGAATTCCTCTCATAGCTGTTGTAGGATGCTAGTGTTTTTATAGTTGCTCTATCCAGGATCTTTTCTGCTCAACTGATCCTAGCTAAACAGAACTAGCTAATAGCAGTAGCTTCCAATTAATTAAATCATCTGAGCAAAAAGCCCATTTTAAATTTATTTCCTATTTCTCATGATTCTTTCCTCATAGAGTAATCTATAAAGATCCAGAAATAAAACTTTATTTGCAAAAGGTGAACTTTTAGTGAATGGAATAATTTTAACGTGACTGCCAGGAATTTTTCATGTATCTAGCTTTCTTACACTGGCTGAAATTATTGATCTGACCAAGTTGGTACATAATAAATGATATTAAATTATAGCTTATATTCACCTGTACTTAATTTGCCATTTTAAATAAAATTACGGGCCAATAAAATTCATCAAGTTTTCTGTAATTTTTTTTGCAGCTCTCAAAATTTTATACATGCATAAGACTATACAGATAGATGATTTCACTGGGAAGTTTTAGAATTATCAGAATTACTAGTACATTTATTCAGTAGTCCTGTCTCTTAGATCTATAAATACACTACAATCAACTATATAAGAGAATAAGTTTAAATTAGAGTAAGAGAATTTGTTTTAAGCATACCTTCTGTATGCGACGTTAGAACTATAAATAAAAAAATTGCAATTGGAAAGAAACAATACAAATAAACATAGCCTAACACAATGTCTGACCTATGATGGGTGCTCAGTAAATGTATGGCTGAATGAATGGACAAGGAGAAGACAACACAAATATGGGATATATAAGTACATATGCAAAGAACTATAGAATAACTTTCTTAACATACAGGAAATAGAACATGTTTTTACACTCGGGAATCCTGAAGATGGTAAGATAATAATGTTCCAGTAGCTGCTGGAAAGATAGAAAAGTAGAGGAAAATCTTTTAGACCAATGTGTGAATATTACATTCTCCATTATTGATCTGAATAGAAATATTAAAATCCAAGAACAATTACAGATTTAATATCTTGAGAAAGGAGGAAATTTTAATTAAATTTTGCAAACAGCATAAACCTGACTTAAGTATGAATGCCTCTTGAAAGGAAAGGAATTAATAATAAAAATGCTTGTATAAGTTGAAAAAATCAAGAACATGAAAAAGAATTAAGAAGAAAAAAATTAATTTATAAAATTATTCCAACACAATAAATGTCAATAATGCAATAACAGAGGAACATAACGGGAAGTCAGGAAGGAACTAGTTTCACAGTAATAGGTTTACAGAGAGAGAAAATGTCTACAAGAACCATTAGGAAATTTCCTGGCATAATGTGGGTTAACAGAAGCTGAAAGTAGCATTTATTTTATAGAAAGTATACACACCACAGAAGAGCTGATGCACCAGAAAGATTTATTTAGAGTTGACATTTGCTTCTTGTTGAATTCCTTGAGAGCTAAATCTAAATGAGGAATTTAAACTTATAATTTTTAAATTGTGTTTACAGTAATTAGTATATGAAAGATGAAAGGTCAAAGAAAAAAATGACTTATTTAAAAAATATGTATCTCCCCATCAAAGTGCTTCATGTTGTTCCAAGTCTTTAAAAACATCTATAAGATGATATACCATCAACAAAGATCAAAGAATGATACTATCTGCCTATGTAAATCCCTTTTCTTTTTGATAAAAGAGAGAAAAGGTAAATATTATAAACCTCCTCCAATCTCCCTAGGGCCCCTAACTTTAAAAATTGGGGAGGGGGATCATTTTCTATGAGGTAAATAATTCAAAAGGTCAGGGATCTTTAAAGGTACATTACTTTGTCCATGTCACCACGAGTGTAATTTGCTAGTTTACTTCTGAAGCAAATGCCATTTTTTATTACTCACATGAAATAGTTAATGCCTTCCTCTGCTCTAGCATATACCTACTTTTCCAACATACTTGATCTGTTCCCTACAATGCAAACCCAAAATTAAATGGAAAAGAACAAATTGAAACCTTATCTTCACCTACAAGAGTGACTCTAAACACAGTGACAATCATGCCAGACAAAAGAGACATAATTTCATATCTACAGTGTAACATCACTTAAAAGACTTTGAAGTAACTAGTCCTTTAAACATTCAAGGTTAAAGTGTTTCTGGTTGAATTGCTAAACTAGCATTAAAATAAAATACATGGTTTCTTATTGGTTCTGTTTTATTTTTAATGATGTTGGGCTCAACACCTGTCTAGAACAGTAGTAAATCAGACCAGTTCCAGGACCTGGGCTGTGTCTGCATTTTATGGAGAGTATGAGGAATGAAGGCCCATGATTGTGTTCTCCCAGCCTCTGACTTTCTCAGTCCTCTGGATTACTCAATTTCATTTAATAAATAAATGGGTGAGGGAAGGAAGGTAGAGAGGGAAAGGAGGGACGGATAAAAGGGGAAGGAGGAAGAGAAAACAAAAAGAATTTTTGTGATTTAAAAGTACTTGAACTATCTCAAAAATCATTGGGCAAAACAAGCCTACCAAAGGTTATATTAATTTTCTGGGGTACAGCAGGGAGGTAGTCCCCCATCTGAAAAATAAATAGACTTCCATCTGTTTTTTTTCTCGAGGTTTAAAATTTGTCATATATAACAAAGACATTTATACCACAATCAGTTTTAATTTAATCTCACTTAGCAGTGTTTCTCAAATGCGATCGATGACTGGCCATGCATGGATTGCCTGGGATTGTGCTCATTTGCACCTGTCCTTCCAGAGTAATTATTAGTAGCAACTCACTTCACTCAGAAGTGTCCTGATTTAGAAAATAATTTTTATGGTCACTCAACCAATGACCAAATGCATTTGAAAATCCTGGTTCTTATTAACAGTAGAGCTTCCTGGGTCCTACCTTAAACCTAATAACTTCAAACCCTTGAGGGGCAGGCCCGGGATCTGCATTTTAACAAACACCCCTTAGGTAATTGTTAGGATTACTGAAATTTGAGAACTGCTGCCTTAATATATATAATACAGAGTATTAGATTTCAATGAGGAGAAAGATTTCAATGAGGCCAGTAAATGAAAATAAACAGGAAGAAGTGACATTATTGAATAATAGACCCAAAGCCACCAATATAAAATTGTGTTTATTTGGCAAGTTTCTTTATGGCCTGTATCCACTACCACGTCTATCTTTGTCCCGTGGCAGGGAGATCAGTAAAACTGTACAAACAAGAGGAAGCTAGCACTGCAGGTCTTTGTCCAGCTTCTGTATTTCCATTTGTTTTGCCATCACTCCAGGTCTATGTACAGTAGCCCCCTTATCCACAGGGGCTACATTCCAAGACCCCCAGTGGATGCCTGATACTGTGGACAGTACCAAACCCTAATACTATGTTTTTTCCTATACATACCTATGATAAAGTTTAATTTATACATTAGGCACAGTAAGAGATTAATAACAATAAATAATAAAGTAGAACCACTGTAACAATATACTGTAGTAAAAGTTATGTGAATGTGGTCTCTCTCTCTCTCTCTCTCTCTCTCTCTCTCTCAAAATACCTTATTGTACTGTCCTCACCCTTCCTGTGATGATATGAGAGATTAAAATGCCTGCATGAAGATATGAAGTGAGGTGATGTGGCATCATGACACAGCAGTGTTGGGGCACTACTGACCTTCTGACCATATGTCAGGAGGAGGATCATCTGCTTCCAGGGCCACACTGTCGACCATATAACCCCAAAGCCATGTGCTCCAACTCACCCTTTGGCTGTCTAACAGACACACGGGCACGCTCATGCGCGCACACACACACGTCTTTTTTTTCCCTATAACCAAAAAAACCCCCAACAACTCAAAACACATGATCCAACCAAATCTCACACAACCACAGTGGGGAACAACCAAAGTTATTTCCAGCCACTGCACAAAGAAAGGAGATGCTGGCCTTCAAGTCCAGGACCTCTGGCTTATGTCCATTCCTCTTGAATTCTGTCAGAATCCCATTTCAATATTCTACAGCCTATGAACCACATGATAAATTGAACCATTACCTGGATAACGTTATATATCCCTGGAAAAAAGAAAGAGGCAAGAAAAGAAAAAACAATAATTAGTATAATTCTCATTTTAAACGGAAACATAAGAATAAATACTTAGCAAGCAAAATACTGGTGCAAGCTACAGTCCTCCATTCTGCAGGCATTCACAAGAGTGCTGCTGACATATGAGATAGATTCCTCCTCTGCTTGTTCCAAGTTCTCCTGGCTTTCAGCCAACACCACAGCTTGCCAAGGATCTTCGCCCTGATTGCACAAAGAATCCAACATGCCCAGGTGGTAAGTCTCAGCTCCCAATTCAACAAAACCTACATTTTATTTAACCCTTGGATGAAACATTCTCCCAATGAGTACTGAATTACTTAGGCTAAAAGAGTTAAATAATTTTGAAGAGTTAAAGCAAAACTTTTGAAAGTGAAAGAATAGGTGTAATTATTAGAAACGTCTTCACCCCCAAGTCCTAGGTTGCAGTCCAGCTGTGAAAACAATATCAAATGTATTGGTCACTGGTTCCATTCCTGTTCTACATCCTACAACTTAGCACACCAATATCACAAGGTGCTACTTCTTAGATACTGTCATGGTTAAGTTTCCAATAGATCCTTCCAATGAAGCGTAGCTGCAATGGGATGACAGGATATTTATATAGCAGGGCCAGGCAGTCAATAGCCTACTGCCTTGTTTGGCAGTGCAGTGAGTTCACCAATTAAAAACTATGTATGGAATCCTGTGATGCTTTTAAGGCATGTAAGCAGGAAAAGCAAATCCAAATCCAGAAAGACTATTCCAGTGATGATAAATTGTTGCTCCTCCATGATGAAGGGGCATTTCCAACTCAAAAGAATTTATCTGCTGCAGGGTAGTACACCAGGTCCCCTAGAAGTATATGGCTAGTCACTGTTACTAACAGTGTATGATCAGTCTTGGTGGAAGGAAATTTACGTTCCTGAGTCCAAGCATCACCTCCGATCTGGCCATCACAGCTCTATGCCCATGAACCAATAGACTGGCTCGAGGAGGAGGATGACTGACTCCCACAGAAGGAATCATTTTTGTACTCCTAGTATTAAGAACCATTCTGCAATGATGCCTCTCAGTGAGCATTCACACGGACACACATATTCTTACTCTGGGCCCATTCTGAATGGTCCATCCACCCTTCCCTAAAACCTCATTGCTATCAGTTCTCCAGTCTTGATCCTTCCAAGTCCGTAACCATTTAGTCAGACCAGGACTAAAAATAACCCAGTATGTACTCACTCAGCCTTAAAAAAAAAGCTCTGTCCAAAGCCTCCTGCCCCAGTATATCCATCATTGCCCAAATCAGTCTGGCCGAGTCACTCTGACCCCTCCAGAATCCAGCAATGAAAGGGTAAATGCCTGGCACAACATGGGGTCTTCAGCCCCAGTTTCAGTGCTAGATTCCAACTGCCTTACTTGTTACAGATTTTGGAAGTTACCTTTGTGCCAAATAATTAGCTTAAGGATTAGTATAGATCCTGACGTCAGGTAAAGTAGACAATAAAATGTTTCCTTCAAAGCAAAGTGAACAATAAAATTTCTGCTCAAAATTTAATGATGGAAAGCATTTTCCTTCTCACTTATAGTGCAGGGCCACCCAGAAGAACAGAAGCACTTCCTCTCATCCGTCTGGTGCCAGCATATCATGCAAAACCATCTGCACAGCAGGCTCAAGTCACTCTGTCCCTGACCCACTAGGCATAGGAAACTCCCCCACGAGACTTATGGAAGAAAGTGACATAGGAGTACAACTGCCTGCCTGTGTCTTCAGGCTTCTCACAGGCTCGGCCTCACAGGGTTCTCTTCTTTCTCAATCCACTTGAGGTGGAGTACTGCTGGGGATGGCTGGCTTTATGGCTAAGTGTCTGAGACAATACCATTTCATGTCGGACAGCAAGGTACCCTGGCTGTGTTATGCCAGATGGTGGAATGATTCAGTCTCTACACGAGCCTAGCCACAAGCCAAGAGTCATCTGCTGAAGAAGCCTTCGCATTTTCCCAAACACGAAGGGTCTCCTTTCTGATGGTCTTTTTGGGGCTTGTCACAGACTCCATACAGCTTTTGGCTGGGCCATAGACCTTTCCAGCAGCACTGGATCTGCTAGCTCACACGCTTGCAGCCTGAGCTAACTGGAAAGCCCCCTCGCACGTTGGGTCCCACTCCAAACTGGCAGCTTTTGAGTGGCCACCCAGGAAAAGGCCAGTGTGGCCACACTATGTCTAAAATCGAAAGAGGACCCAACTCATTGTGCCTGGCAAATTCTCTTCAGAAATTTGTAAATGAATATTTCATTACCTCACATTAATTACAAACTCAATGTTTAACTTCAAAGTGCTAAAATTTCAAAGCTCTGCTCCGTTATATTAATCAAATGTGGCTATTTTTCTCTTCATTTAATTCCTTCCTTCCTTATTCAAACTTCATCTACTTACAAAAAGGATTGAAAGTGCCTTGTCATGTCACATTGCTTTTTCATAATAAAATGGTAGCAAGAAGTTGCAGAGTAAATAGCACCTTATAAAATTTAAGGAAGTAAGTTCATCACTTAGCTACATTTAGTTTCTATGTTGTGAATCCATATGCAGAAATCTGCCCATTTGAGAAAATATGTAAGGACTGTTCAAAGGCTCTTAGAATCTTTAGCTCTTATGTGAGACAAACAGAATGAATATTGCCCTGCCTAAGTGGGAAATTATCCTTTGCCGTGCTCTTTGGAAGCCATCACGCACAAGACTTTTAAATGTAAATGTCTATCAGGAATTTTTTTAACAAATCCCTCTTTTGTCTATTCCCTTTAACAAAAATCATAAGTAAATTAACACCGAGGTTCTTATGAGTCTTTTTAAAGCAATTTTAACACAAATTGATTTGAGTGCACTCAAAAAATGCTCCACTTCATTTCCTCCTCCAAGTATTTAGTGATCACATACTATGTGCAGGCTCTATGTGAGGCCATAGAGAAGTAAGGTCCAGTCAATAAGCTATCAAAAAGTTTATAGTGTAGGGGCGCCTGGATGGCTCAGTCTGTTAAGCGTCTGACTCTTGATTTTGGCTCACGTCATGATCTCAGAGTCTGGAGATCGAGTCTGCCTGCTTCAGATTTTCTCTCTTCCTCTCCTCCCCCCGTCCCCCACTCGTGTTCTATCTCTCTCTAAAAAAAAAAAAAAAGTTTACGGTCTAGTAGAAGATATAAATAAGTAGAAAATTACCAGATAGTCTAAGAGGTCCTAGGACAGGACTAATAAAGGGTGCTGTGAAATTGGGGGTCAGGGAAGACCTTCCACAGGAAGTGAAATCTAAGCCAAGGCCTAGAGGGAAAAGGAGCCACAAAGACCAAGATGCTACAAATTAAGGAAAAAGAGTGTGTTCTGAGCAGAGCAAAAGTTATGTGCAAAGGCCCCAGAGGCCAAAGAAACCACAGAAAGCACAGTATGTTTGGGTCCTTGAAGGCAGTTTCGTAAGGCTGGCTCTTAGAATTGGGGTGGTGGTAGTAACGGTGGTAGTGGAAGGACAGGGAGGGTAGTGGAAACATATGTATGGTAGACAGGGTTCCTTGGCTCCACTACAGTTCCACTTTCTCTGCTAACTGAATCTCAGATAATTGGCACAGATCCATTGAATTAAGGACAGCTCAGGCATGAGTCAAAGTAATTCTCACTTCACAATCATGAGTCTGGTGTTGGGCATTGACCCAGTTCTGTCTAAAAACAGACCCTCGGGTGCCTGGGTGGCTCAGTCGTTAAGCGTCTGCCTTCAGCTCAGGTCATGATCCCAGGGTCCTGGGATCGAGTCCCACATCGGGCTCCCTGCTCGGCGGGAGGCCTGCTTCTCCCTCTCCCACTCCCCCTGCTTGTGTTCCTGCTCTCGCTCTCTCTCTGTCAAATAAATAAATAAAATCTAAATAAATAAATAAATAAATAAAAACAGACCCTCCTTAGGAGAAGGCTGTTGCCCCCTTCTTCCCTGTCTGGAATGCTCACCAAGGTCTTAAAGACTCTCTGGAGCTGCTTCCTTCCTTGATGAAGGAAAAGACCCAAAGAACTGCAGAGCTGACTAAGGCATTATCATGTAGTGTAACTGATAAACCATCACTGGAACCATGTCTGTTTGCACTTCTTGGTATGTAACAGAATGAAATGCCTCTAATATTTAAATCTATTTGTCTGTGTTCTGTTACTTGCAGCTGAGTATCTTCCTAAGGGTTATAGGAAGATGGAATTGAGAAGCTTGGGGCCATATCATGAAGGGCCTTACAGGCTATTCTCATTTAGACCCCTTGTTTGCAAGTGACAAAAATCTATTTCTAACTGGCTTATGTGAAAGTGGGGACTTCATAGGAATGTCCTGGGGTATTTTGTGTGATGCAAGGAAGGAAGGAACAACCAGCTTCTAGAAGGACTGGGGTACAGCCAAAGGGATTAGGGACAACTTGAATCAGGGCTTCAAATACCAACAGTACATTGTTCCCTATCTCTCATCTCTACTTCTCCCTAGGGGCTGGCTTCATTCCTTCCCACTGTTGACCGGGTTCCTGCACATGGTGAACAACATGACCACTGACAGCTCTCGAGCTTGTCTTTTAGCTTCCACTCACCAGGAAGAACTAGCACATTCTCCCTCTAACATTAAATTTAAGAAGCCCACTTAATTTTCATGAATAAAGAAGTAGTTCTGGATGGCCAGAACAAGAGGTAACCATTGTACTAGGGACCATCGGAAAATTTAAGCTAAAGAGAGAAATAATTAAATTTGTACTTTAGAAAGATGACCTTAGGCTCAGGCTAGAGAATGGATGAGGAGGGTAGTTGCAGGAGAAAGGGCAATTGCCATAACATCTGTGAGAAGTAATACTGCTTAAACAAAGGTAGACATGATGCAGATAAGATATAGCTCTTAAACAGCACTGATCTAGCCATTGTGTTTAGTCCTTTTCAAATCACAATAAAGAATACAACTTGTCTATGGGAGCAGGGAGTAGATGGGAAGTGGACAGAGGGCTGCAAAGATTTTGGAAGAAAGATTAATCAATTTGCCTTTTATTATAATCTAACTTTTTTTTTAAAAGTCATCTTAAGATTCTATTGGCTTTAAGTTCTACTGAGGCTAATGCTTATTCAATACTGATTTAACATAAAAATTGATTAACAAATTCACAAGTTTCTTTAAGACATAAAATACCAAATGTGAAAATCCAATGATCCACCCTTATCATGTGTTCCTACCAATCCAACATATTTTAGTAGAAAATCATTTACTGCTTGTTCGGCAGAAAGTACACAGTTTATTGGAAATCAAAGGCAGATGAAGCCTTAAGATGTATAAAATGCTAGTAAATGAAAGCAAATAGTTGAAAATAAAAGCATGGTCATGAAACGAAAGATGTGTCAAATAAAATTATATATAACAGTAAAAATAATTAGCCCAAGTAAATTATCAAATATGCTATTACTGCAATTTAAAGATGAATTGGGTTTTTTCAGATACAGGTTTTTTTTTTTTTTTTTTTTTTTTTTTTTTTTTTTGGTGACTAGATCTGTTCTAGATGGGTATTTCTTCAAGAGAGGACCACAAACCAACAAACCAAGGGGAAAAGACAATAGATGGGAAAAAGTCAGGTTGAGGAGGGAAAAGAAAACAAAGACAGAGAATATTTAGAAGTATCTTACAGTCACTCCAAGGAGAACATGGAACTTTCCTCTGCATTACCCCTCCTTTCTACCACATCACCTTTCCAATAAGGGCTATGTCCTCTCCTTAAAAAAAAAGGCAAAGAAGAAGTCAAACTCTCACTCTTTGCAGATGATATGATACTTTATGTGGAAAACCCAAAAGACTCCACCCCAAAACTGCTAGAACTCATACAGGAATTCAGTAAAGTGGCGGGATATAAAATCAATCCACAGAAATCAGTTGCATTTCTATTCACCAACAATGAGACAGAAGAAAGAGAAATTAAGGAGTCGATCCCATTTACAATTGCACCCAAAACCATAAAATACCTAGGAATAAATCTAACCAAAGAGGCAAAGAATCTGTACTCAGAAAACTATAGAATACTCATGAAAGAAATTGAGGAAGACACAAAGAAACGGAAAAACATTCCACATTCATGGATTGGAAGAACAAATATTGTGAAAATGTCTATGCTACCTAGAACAATCTACACATTTAAAGCAATCCCTATCAAAGTACCATCAATTTTTTTCAAAGAAATGGAACAAATAATCCTAAAATTTATATGGAACCAGAAAAGACCCCAAATAGCCAGAGGAATGTTGAAAAAGAAAAGCAAAGCCGGTGGCATCACAATTCCAGACTTCAAGCTCTATTACAAAGCTGTCATCATCAAGACAGTATTGTACTGGCACAAAAACAGACACATAGATCAATGGAACAGAATAGACAGCCCAGAAATGGACCCTCAACTCTATGGTCAACTAATCCTCGACAAAGCAGGAAAGAATGTCCAATGGAAAAAAGACAGTCTCTGCAACACATGGTGTTGGGAAAGCTGGACAGCCACATGCAGAAGAATGAAATGGACCACTTCCTTACACCACACACAAAAATAGACTCAAAATGGATGAAAGACCTAAATGTGAGCAGGAATCCATCAAAATCCTAGAGGAGAACACAGGCAGCAACCTCTTTGACCTCAGCCATAGCAACTTCTTCCTAGACACATATCCAAAGGCAAGGGAAGCAAGGGCAAAATGAACTATTGGGACTTCATCAAGATAAAAAGCTTTTGCACAGCAAAAGAAATAGTCCACAAAAACCAAAAGACAACCGACAAAATGGGAGAAGATATTTGCAAATGACATATCAGATAAAGGGCTAGTATCCAAAATCTATAAAGAACTTATTAAACTCAATACCCAAAGAACAAAGGATCCAATCAAGAAATGGGCAGAAGACCTGAACAGACATTTTTCCAAAGAAGACATCCAAATGGCCAACAGACACATGAAAAAGTGCTCAACATCGCTCGGCATCAGGGAAATACAAATCAAAACCTCAATGAGATACCACCTCACACCAGTCAGAATGGCTAAAATTAACAAGTCAGGAAACGACAGATGTTGGCGAGGATGCGGAGAAAGGGGAACCCTCCTACACTGTTGGTGGGAAGGCAAGCTGGTGCAGCCACTCTGGAAAACAGTATGGAGGTTCCTCAAAAAGTTGAAAACAGAGCTACCCTATGACCCAGCAAATGCACTACTGGGTATTTACCCCAAAGAAACAAATGTAGTGATCTGAAGGGGCACATGTACCCCAATGTTTATAGCAACAATGTCCACAATAGCCAAAGTATGGAAAGAGCCAAGCTGTCCATCAACAGATGAATGGATAAAGAAGATGTGGTATATATATATGCAATGGAATATTATGCAGCCATCAAAAAAAGAAATCTTGCCATTTGCAACAAAGTGGATGGAACTAGAGGGTATTATGCTAAGTGAAATAAGTCAATCAGAGAAAACAAGTATCATATGATCTCACTGATATGAGGAATTTGATAAACAAGACAGAGAAGCATAGGGGAAGGGAGGAAAAAATGAAACAAGATGAAACCAGAGAGGGAGACAAACATAAGAGACTCTCAATCTCAGGAAACAAATGGAGGGTTGCTGGAGTGGTGGGGGGGTGGGAGGGATGGGGTGGCTGGGTGATGGACATTGGGGAGGGTATGTGCTATGGTGAGCACTGTGAATTGTGTAAGACTGTTGAATCACAGACCTGTACCTCTGAAACAAATAATACGTTGTATGTTAAAAAAGAAGAAGATAGTAGGAAGGGAAAAATGAGGGGGCAGGAATCAGAGGGGGAGATGAACCATAAGAGACTATGGACTCTGAGAAACAAACTGAGGGTTTAAGAGGGGAGGGGGGTTGGGGGATGGGTTAGCCCCGTGAAGGGTATTAAGGAGGGCACATATTGCATGGAGCACTGGGTGTTATATGCAAACAATGAATCATGGAACACTACATCAAAAACTAATGATGTAATGTATGGTGACTAACATAATAAAATAAAATTAAAAAAAAAAAAAAACCCACAGAGAAAGAGAAGGAAAGGGCGTATTCCCTCAATATAAAACCATCGTTTGCTGTAACTTCCCTGACGTATAGGCTCCATGCTTGGATTGGCAACAAAAATTGATAGGACTTAGTGCTGCAAATTTACCAATTACTGGAGGAAGTCATTAAGAGGACATGACCACCGATTGACCTGGGAGCTGGACCCAGGCAATCTGAGACTCTACCCTTTTCCACCTTTGAAATGTAAATTTTGCCCACTGTGGGAGCCATTTCAAGGACACAGCCTTGAGAGAGCAATGTGTTGTTGGGCCTATCTGGATGGTACATGTGACTGAATCCAGTGAAACCCTCTATATAAACTCTTTTAAGATTCTGGTAGGTGGCTGTGAAGATCTACTTGGCTTGCTGCCACCCAAGACAAGCCTCGTATGTAAGTTCCCTTGCTTATTAAAACTGTCACCTCCCAATCTGGAGTAGTCTGCCAATTTCCTCAGTCTGTCCTTGCTCTCCGTGTATGAAGGCCAGTTTCAAATTTCACCTGGAGAACTCCAGAGATTGTGTACCATCACCAACCAATGCTTGGTGCCTCTCTTTAGGGTCACTGAGTAACAACATAGTCATGTACCACTACTTGTACTAAGATGAGGCCCAGCAAGGGGAAAGAAGGAAACACAGAATTCCTCACAGAGTTTTGCATCTGGATCCTGTGAGGCCTCCCTTAGTATTCTCTATTTTACCAACGCTACCTCAGCCTCTGATTCAACAGAGCCAATAGTTCTCAAATTTTAGTGTGCATCACAATAACTGAGTGAGATAGCTTAAAATCCAGAATACTAGAACTCAACCTAAGGTTAATTCACTATGTCTGGATGGAGTGTACACTGTTAAGGAGACCCTCAGGTGTTCCACATGCCCACTAAAGTTTAAGAACCACAGAACCACTATCCTGGAAAGACAAATTCCAGATCAGCAGGGGAAACACATTCTCAGACTTTTTTTTTTTTTTAAAGATTTATTTATTTATTTGAGAGAGAAAGAGCATGGTGGGGGGTGGGGGGAGGGCAGAGAGAGAGAAAGAGAATCCTGAAGCAGACTCCACACTGAGCGCAGAGCGCAACAAAGGGCTCAATCCCAGGACCTTAAGATCATGACCTGAGCTGAAATCAAGAGTCGGCAGCTTAACCTAGTGAGCCACCCAGGTGCCCCTCTCTGACTTTTTAAAAAGGCAAACAGTAATCACAGACATTGGGAAGGTTTGCTTATGTATCAAGAAGTCCGGGACACATTTTGAAATAAAAATTATAAGATTGTATAATAAAGACTGAATGGTAGTAGTAATAGGAGTGGTATCCATACGGATTCAAATATTTTTTAAGCTATTCTAAAATTGTTTTCTCCTTTACATGATGAAGAGTTATTTCTCACATTAAAAAAGTAGAACATTTATGACTAAATCTGGTACAGATTAGTCTCGAACAGAAGGCCTAAACAGAAATAACAAACTCACCATGGTTAGCAACAGAGCATCAGAATGACATGTTGATCTTGATAAACTTACAGATGCTAGAGTCCCACTTCAGACCTACTGAATCAAAATTTTGTGGGTAAACCCAAGCCAAGGAAGATTTTGATTTCCAGTGAGAGCAGAGACTCTCTGCTTTAAACCAGGATCACAGATACACTACTGCCACCTGATGGAAATGTACCTAAATTGTAAGCTGAGCTAATTGTAATTCTGAGCTGTGGTTTCTTTTGCAAGCTGAATCTACCATACTAAAACTGTTGAACGGACCATCACAATTATAAGCATTAAAAAAAAAAAAGAAAGAAAATATAAAAGTTCTTATTTGCAAATTTGCTAAACTTTATTCAAAATACTTCGAAGCCTAAAATATAATGCATTAGGTTTACACAGGGTTTTACCACTTATAAGGTATATTCACATGCATTAATTAGGTTAATTCCTAATAACATTTCAGAATGAGAGTTACTGTCTATATTTTATTCATAAAGACACAGGCTTAGAGAGGGTTAATGATTAGTCTGGTGGTTCCCAAACTTGTGTGCATGTTGGGAAATAAATGCTAATTTATTAGTATATATGAGTCAAAAAATACTAATGCCTGTGTCACACACAGCCTTAGAGAATGAGATAGGGGGCGCCTGGGTGGCTCAGTCGTTAAGCGTCTGCCTTCGGCTCAGGTCATGATCCCAGGGTCCTGGGATCCAGCCCCGCATCGGGCTCCCTGCTCCGCGGGAAGCCTGCTTCTCCCTCTCCCACTCCCCCTGCTTGTGTTCCCTCTCTCGCTGTGTCTCTCTCTGTCAAATAAATAAATAAAATCTTTAAAAAAAAAAAAAAGGCTTCACCTTGAAATATCATCACATTAAAGGTTAGGCTTCAACAGATAAATTTGGGGGGACACAAACATTTATAGTTTATAGCACAAGTGCTTACATGATTTCCAGGACAAAATAAGAATGGAAAAAAACTATTATAAAGAATATCACACTATATCAATATTATAAAATATTAGTATTGAATGTCAAAGTTAGGTTTTAAAAATGGCTAAGAATTAATGGAGAGACTTTAACAAACAAAGCCAAGAGAAATAACTGGCCACCTCACCCTCAAAGGGTCTAGTTGTATACAAACTATTCATTCATTAATTCAGCAAATTTTCATTGATGAATTCATTGATGAATATCTAAGACTGTACATGTAGGGCACGCTGGTAAATGTGCTAAGGGACACACAAATGAAGAAGGCAGAGTCCTTGACATCGAAGACCTGATTGCTTGTGTGCATCTCCTGTGAAAAAATACAAACTGCTTGAGCTGGCTCTGGGTTTTAAATCCAATAGTCTTTATTTTCCTACTTGAGAAAGTTTTCATTTCAGATTGCTTCAGTGAGCATTTAATGAGAACTCTAACAAGGATTGAGGAGATATAGAAAGTGTTGTGGTAGCAGTGGTGGTAGTGAGGACAGGAGTCAGGAGTTACTGGGCCCTCTGAACTGGGAGCTGAAGAACACTTTCAGGTAAAGTCCGTCCTTGGCACCTGGGCACAGTGATCATTCTTGTGTGAATGAATCGGGGGGTGGGGAGGTCAGTGACTGTGGGGGGTAGTGAACAAGAAAGGACAAGCGGAAATCAGTGTTGGCAGGTGAGCAAGGCAAATTAGGACTGATAAAGGTGTTGAATTGCTTGATTGGGCATTTGATTTTGATGTAACCTTTGGAAGATTTTGTAGTTGGGACTGAAGCCAGACTATCATAATAGAGTTTAATTAACTTCATCCTTAAAGAGTAATTCTAAGGCATGTGTTCTGTCTTCTTTTACTTTACACATCACCCTCTCCACCCCAAACCACCGTAACCCCCCACACCTACACAATCACACAACCACACACACCTGCACACACACCCAATTCTCAGCTTAGATACAAAAATAAGTACTTAAAATACTTATAACAATCTTTTTTTTCATAATGTGACAATCTTAACTGACTTAATATTGGTCTAAATAAACAATCCTGAATGGAAATAAATTTTTAAATTCCAGACAAGAAACAGCCAGAGTTGGAAAGCCAATGGAGATAAGACCAAGAAAAATGGACAGAATATCCGAGACACCAGAAAAGAAACTGTAGTTTCTTATAGTGAATCACAAACATGTAATGAATGGGGCTTTAACAATTAATTGAGTACATAGGTAAATTACTAGAAAGGAATTCAAAATAATTTTGAGATTTTTAAGCATGTCAAGATAAGTAAGAAAAAGAGCTCTGGGAGGAAAATATCTTGAATGTAAAGTCAATTCATGATCCTCTCTTCCCACTCAAATCTGGATAACCTCTGATCCCCCCAAAGAGGTATAAAGATTTCTAGAACGACTTCTAGCTTTTCCAATTCCAAATGCCTTTATGCATGTTTCTTATAACCAGCTCAAGATCATCACCCAGGAATAAAGTCACTTGAAATATAAGGAAAAGAAGACGAGCTTGAGCCAGTATCTGGGTCCCCCCAATTAGGGAGCATCCAAGCTTTACCTAAGCAATTCACATTTGTCATGATGACAGCAGCAAGGAGAAAGGAATCCATGAACTTTTAGCACTTGGAGGATTCTTAAAGGTTAATCTAGAGATCAGAAGAATAGAATATAAAATCATTAAGGAATTTTAGAATATAAACCAGTATTAGATAATCCAGTATTTCTTTTTTATTGTTATGTTAATCACCATACATTACATCATTAGTTTTTGATGTAGTGTTCCATGATTCCTTGTTTGTGCATAACACCCAGTGCTCCATGCAGAACGTGCCCTCTTTAATACTCATCACCAGGCTAACCCATCCTCCCACCCCCCTCCCCTCTAGAACCCTCAGTTTGTTTTTCAGAGTCCATCGTCTCTCATGGTTCGTCTCCCCCTCCGAC
>NW_022589707.1:57900729-57902921 GCF_004348235.1 Phoca vitulina
TAAAGATTTTATTTATTTATTTGAGAGAGAGACAGAGAGAAACAGCATGAGAGGGGAGAGGGTCAGAGGGAGAAGCAGGCTCCCCGCTGAGCAAGGAGCCCGATGTGGGACTTGATCCCAGGACTTCGGGATCATGACCTGAGCTGAAGGCAGTCGCTTAACCAACTGAGCCACCCAGGCACCCTAGATAAACCAGTATTTCCAAACATTTTCAAATGTGAGAACTTGGTTATTTTCTCCTAGTGTCAAAATTTAAATCATCCTCATTTTTGAAAATTATAAAATACTATATGTACATTGCAAAAAAGCCAAACATTTACTAAAGAGTATAAATGAAAACCCCCACTCCCAACCACAGCCAAAAAGAGATCACTCCCTGGAGACAGCCTCTGTTAACATTTTAGTGAATATAAATGTCTAGTAAACATAAAATATTTACTTAAATAGAATCATATTTCACATGGTGTTGTACAAGCAGCTATTTTCATTTAAAAAATATCTTGACCTCATTCTCTTTAACTGTCTGCATTCCAATATATGAATGTACTAAATATAAAATTTAGTTAACTAATCCTTCCTTTAGACGGACAATTTACTGTTTTCAAAGTTTAATGTTATAAACAGTGTGTTCTGATGCTCAAGGAAAATATCCTAAAAGCAGAAATTCAGGGTCACAGGTATGCACAATTAACATTTGTATGTATTGCCAAATTTCCCGCCATAAGTGTGTAAAAGTTTTGCTTCTATCCTCCATTTATGAGAGTATGTCAACATCTGTTTCCCATATCCTTAACAAGCCTGAGCATTGTTTTCATGTCTGCCAATATGCCAGATGAAAATGTTTTAAGTTGAAAAAAAATTATTGGAAAATAGTCTATTTTTATTTTTACTATTTCAATTTCTTCTTTTATGAATTTTTTGTCCCTGGCCTTTCAGTTGGATTATACGTAAGTAGCCGTATTCAATATTAAAAAATTCCTAGACTCCCCAACAAAAATAAACAGTAATGCATACTGATCAAGAAAACATAATGCAAGGTTACTATTAATTCATTAACAGAGGGATTTCTGATCAAGATGGAATAATAGGGACTAGATTTATACTCCCCCCTAAAAGCACTAAAACAGACAAAATGCCACTCAAAATATTGGATATTAGGAAAAAAGATTTCTTTCTCCCTCCTTCCACTCAAGCCCCTAGCAACGGATTTTTTTTTAACTATCCCTACAATTTTGCCTTTTCCAGAATGTCATATAGTTGGAATCATACAGTGTGGCTTTTTTCATTTAGCAATATGCTTTTAAGGTTCTTCCATGTCTCTTCATGCTTGATAGCAAATTTCTTTTTAACACTGATTAATATTCCACTGTGTGGATGTACCGCAGTTTGTTTATCCATTCACCTATTGAAGGACATCTTGGTTGTTCTCAATTTTGGGCAATTGTGAATAAAGCTGCTATAAACATTCATATGCAGGTTTTTGTGTGGACATGTTTTCAACTCATTTGGGTAAATACCAAGAAGAGCAATTGCAGGATCGTATGGTAAGAGCATGTTTAGTTTTGTAAGGAACTGCCAGACTGTCTTCCAAAGTGGCTGTACCATTTTGCATTCCCACTAGGAATAAATGAGAATTCCTTTTGCTCCACATCCTCTTCAGTACTTGATGTTTTCAGTTTTTTGGATTTTAGCCATTCTTATAGGTGTGCAGTGGTATCTCACTGTTTTAATTTGCTATTTTTTTTAATGACATACGATATTCAACCTCTTTTTTAAATGCTTATTTGCCATCTATATATCATCTTTGGTGAGGAGTCTGTTCAGAATTTTTGCCCATTTATTGGGTTATTCATTTTCTTCTTGTTGAGTTTTAAGATTTCTTTGAATATTTTGGATAATGGCCTTTTTAAAATTTTTTATTTATTTTTTATTATGTTATGTTAATCACCATACATTACATCATTAGTTTTTGATGTAGTGTTCCATGATTCATTGTTTGCGTATAACACCCAGTGCTCCATGCAGTACGTGCCCTCTTTAATACCCATCACCAGGCTAACCCAACCCCCACCCCCTCCCCTCTAGAACCCTCAGTATGTTTCTGAGTCCATAGTCTCTCATGGTTTGTCTCCCCCTCTGATTTCTCCCCCTTCATTCTTCCCTTCCTGCTATCCTCTTTTTTTTTTTTTTTT
>NW_022589707.1:57903321-58133233 GCF_004348235.1 Phoca vitulina
TTTTTTTTTTTTTTTTTTTTTTACATATAATGTATTATTTGTTTCAGAGGTACAGGTCTGTGACTCAACAGTCTTACACAATTCACAGTGCTCACCATAGCACATACCCTCCCCAGTGTCTATCACCCAGCCACCCCATCCCTCCCACCCCCACCACTCCAGCAACCCTCAGTTTGTTTCCTGAGATTAAGAATTCCTCATATCAGTGAGATCATATGATACATGTCTTTCTCTGGTTGACTTATTTCACTGAGCATAATACCCTCCAGTTCCATCCACGTCATTGCAAATGGCAAGATTTCATTCCTTTTGATGGTTGCATAATATTCCATGGTATGTATGTATGTGTATATATATATATATATATACACACACACACACACACACCACGTCTTCTCTATCCATTCATCTGTTAATGGACATCTTGGCTCTTCCCATAGTTTGGCTATTGTGGACATTGTTGCTATAAACATTGGGGTGCATGTACCCCTTCGGATCCCTACATTTGTATCTTTGGGGTAAATACCCAGTAGTGCATTTGCTGGGTCATAGGGTAGCTCTGTTTTCAACTTTTTGAGGAACCTCCATACTGTTTTCCAGAGTGGCTGCACCAGCTTGCCTTCCCACCAACAGTGTAGGAGGGTTCCCCTTTCTCCACATCCTCGCCAACATCTGTTGTTTCCTGACTTGTCAATTTTAGCCATTCTGACTGGTGTGAGGTGGTATCTCATTGAGGTTTTGATTTGTATTTCCCTGATGCCGAGCGATGTTGAGCACTTTTTCATGTGTCTGCCGGCCATTTGGATGTCTTCTTTGGAAAAATGTCTGTTCAGGTCTTCTGCCCATTTCTTGATTGGATCCTTTGTTCTTTGGGTATTGAGTTTAATAAGTTCTTTATAGATTTTGGATACTAGCCCTTTATCTGATATGTCATTTGCAAATATCTTCTCCCATTTTGTCGGTTGTCTTTTGGTTTTGTTGACTATTTCTTTTGCTGTGCAAAAGCTTTTTATCTTAAATGATGAAGTCCCAATAGTTCATTTTTGCCCTTGCTTCCCTTGCCTTTGGCGATGTTTCTAGGAAGAAGTTGGATAATGGTCTTTTATCAGATGCCTCCTGAAAATATTTTCTCCCAGTCTGTGACTTGTCTTCTCATTTTCTTGACAGTATATTTTGTAGAGCAGAAGTGTTTGATTTTAAGGAGGTCCAGTTTACCCATTTTTTTCTTTCATGGGGTAGGCCTTTGGTGTTATATCTAAGAAGTCATTGCCATACCTAAGGTTATCTAAATTTTCTCCTACATTATTATCTAGAAATTTCATTGTTTTGTGTTTTACATTTAGGTCTATGATCCACTTTGAGTTAATGGTTGTGAAAGATATGAGGTCTGTGTCTAGATGCACTTTTTGGGCATGTAGATGTCCAGTTGTTCCCATACCATTTGTTGAAAAGACTATCTTTTTCTCCATTGAATTGCCTTTATTTCTTTTTTTAAAGATTTTATTTATTTATTTATTTGAGAGAGTGAGAATGGAGAGAGAGAGAGCATATGAGAGGGGGGAGGGTCAGAGGGAGAAGCAGACTCCTGCTGGGCAGGGAGCCCGATGCGGGACTTGATCCCAGGACTCCAGGATCATGACCTGAGCCAAGGGCAGTTGCTTAACCAACTGAGCCACCCAGGCGCCCGCCTTTATTTCTTTATCAAAGTTTAGATGACTATATCTGCAGGTGTCTACTTCTGAGTTCTCTATACTGTTCCATTGATCTATTTATCTATTCTTTTGCCAATATCACACACTCTTGATTACTGTAGCTTCATAGTAAGTCTTGAAGTCAGGTGGTGTCAGCCCCTGGGCTTTGTTTCTCTCCTTCAATATTGTGTTGGCTATTCTGGGTATGGCTGAAGTTATTCACAGTTTGAATTAAATGAGAAACCCACAACCCCAAAAAGCTCAACAAAGCCAAAACTACAAGAAAAAACAATACTGAGGACATCATAATCAAACTTTTTAAAACTAGTTGTAAGGAAAAAAAAAATCTTAAAAAGCAGCCAGAAGAAAAAAAGACAAAGAGGACCAAAGATAAAGATGACAGATTTTATGTTTGAAACAATGTAAACTCGAACACAGCAACATCTTTAAAGTTCCAAAACAAAGTTATCTCGAGTTCTTTACCCATGAAAAAATATTTCAAAAACAAAGGTGAAATAGACTTTTTCAGATGTACTAAGCTAAATGATTCATTACCAACACATTGCATTCCAAGAAATTCACTAATGATTTTGTTTTACAATCACATCATATGTATTTCAAAATTGCTATCTTTATTTCTCAAGGAGGGGTTTTTGTCTACAGACATTACTTGTTAGAGATTTGTATCCCATGATCCTTTATATTAACACCAATGGCCCTCAGAGGCCCTGTGACCCACAGATTGAGAATCATTGTTTTGGAATATAAACTTCATGAAAAATGAAGATCTAATCCAACATCATGGAGTAGATGGATTAATTAGGATAAAGGCTGGGTTGTAATAATATCCCATTTACTTAAAATAATATCCCATTATTTAAGCCACTTAAATAGTGGCTTAAATAATATTGAACTTTATTTCCTTCTCATAAAACAACCCAGGCAGGAGGACCAGAGCAGTATGGCAGATCAGGTGGCAAGTTTCTGGCCATCCCCAATATATTGCCTTCCCCTTCATGGCCAAAGATGATCCAACCAGTGGGAAAGGGGCAAGAGAAAGGTGAGGGTGTGTTTCTTTCAAAAGCATGACCCAAAAGTTACAAATGTGTCTTTCAGTCATATCCTATTGGCTAGAGCCTGGTCACATGACCACACCCTGAAGCCAGGGAAGCTAGAAAATAGTCTTCAGCTGGGCAACAATGTACACGCAGCTGAAATTTACATTACTATGGGAAAAGGGTAGAATAAATATTGGGAAATGATTAACAGTCTCTGCCAAAGCAAGTTAGTGACAGAGTTAAAACTAGAAGAGGAAAAGTGCATTTGATTGGGAGTTACGAAATATGGTTTATAGTCCTGATTCAGCCTCTTACCCCATGATTAAACCAAATGTTTAGCCGATGCTTCACCTGAATTACCTTAACTATCTGCAACAGGGTTGGTAGTGATTTTTTTAAACTGTCCCTCTGGAGAGGGGAAAGGAAGACCAAAGACCTAGAAAGTTCCATCCTAATCTTTCAGTTAAGTCCTATTCCTTACCAGAGAGTGACCCTTTCAGGGATCATTAGCTGTATGTCTGCTATAGGGGACATAGTCTCAAAAATGAGACCAGAGGCACAGCTCTGAACTCTGGGCTGAGGTTTGCCCAAACCCCAGCACAGTTCCTAGTCAAAAGCAGGATTATAAAAAAAAAAAAAAAAAAAAAAAGCAGGATTATACCAGATGGCACATGACAAAGTTCTCTACCTACAGTGAAGGTCCCATTTTGATGCTATCACCAATACTTTTCTTGCAGAAGTTCCAATGGATTGATACTGGGGGTGAAGAGGTGGGGTGTTATTTACCCAGAAATCTAAGCTGGTATGCTGGTTTTACTCTTCAGTATAAAATAAACCTCCTCTCTTCATTGAAGCCTTAATTTTGAAGGGAAAGGAAGTTAATTTTAATTAACAAAAGTTAATGCTATTAATTAAACATTTGTTCTATTTTCACATGCACACACATGCACACACTTAAAGACATAACTATCACTGCTGAGAATATAATAGGAGCTTTGTTTTGCTATGAGAGAGCACATCTGATGACAAGAATTAAACCAAAATTGGTCAAGATACTTAGTTGAGTACATCTAATTCCTCTTTCAGTATTACACGATACAGGGAATAAATGACTTCATTTTGCCAATAAAATTTAGTTTAAGCTTTCTTTAAATTTCTATCACCAGTAAAAATCAGACAAGTTTAATAATAATTTTTAAAACATCAGTTTTTTCAAAGTTTATTCTTACAGATTATCTAATTTCAATTTCCCAGCAATTCAAGGAAAAGTGATTTTTGTCTTGTTAATGAGCTGAACTTTGAAGAGATTTATATATATAGCTCTTATTAAATACATTGATAATAATAATAGCTTCAGCTCTACCTTAGCATCTTACTCAAGAACAGGTACCATAAGTATATATGATGCTGTCAAAGATGAGTCAGAAAATAAAAGGATTTCAGAGCAGTAGGAAACCATAATTATTTGTCTGGATGAATGGTAAAGCACTCATTTGCATTATGGTTCCCATTCACCAAAAGGAAGAAAGGCATTCTGCCTCACTTGCTTATGTTGGCTGAGAGCATAAAGAGCACTCAGAACATTAAAAATACATATTAAAAATATATATCAACAGTCCACTATAGTATTATTATATTGTATTATATCATATATTACATATATTATTCTATTAGATTAAGTTTGTATAAGTATGTTCATACATTAGCTAATACAAATGTATTGACATACATATACGTGTGTGTATATATATATATATGTGCCCTAAATGATCATTAATCTACTTTCTGTCTCTCTATATTTCCCTATCCTAGACTTTTACAAAAATAGAATCATATAATATATGGACTTTTGTGGCTCGCTCTTTTCAATTAGCACATTTTCAAGATTCATCCAAGTTATGGTATGCACCAGTATTTCATTCCTTTTCACAGCCCAATAATATTCCCTTATATGGATATAATACATTTTGTTTACTCATCCATCCACTGATGAACTGTTGAATTGTTTCCACCTTTTGACTATTCTGAATAATGCTGCCATAGATTTTTGTGTGCAAGTTTTTATGTGGACATAGGTTTTCATTTCTCTTGGATATATACTTTGGGGTAGAATTGCTGGGCCATCTGGTAACTCTATGCTTAATCATTTGAGGAACTGCTAGACTGTTTTCCAAAGCTGCTGCATCATTACATTCCCACCAGCAATGTATGAAGGTTCGTACTTCTCCACATCCTTGCCTGGATTTTAACTTTAAGCAATATTGCTTTGCTTAGAATGGTGAAACAGAAGGAGAGGAGAGCAACACCCTGATGACCTATCAGAAGCCATATCATCTCTGGACTACTTTCCAATTTCCTTAATGTGAGAAAAAATAAACCTTTACCTTATTTAATCCACTGCTATTCTGGGTCCTGTTAATGACAGCCTAACACAATTCCTAATTCTTGTGGTTCTGTTAGTACATCTTGAACCTTGGAACCCCTCAAAAAATCATTAACTTGAATATGTAATGATTGTTTCTGTGGAAAAGTTTTCTTGTCATCCTGTTACATTCTGGAAAATGTACATTACTGTATAGCTTCCTTAATTTCAGATGCCATCATTCAATAACCATTCTCTTCTTAGAAATTGTTTCAGGTTCTTGGGGCACCTGGGTGGCTCAGTCTGTTAAGTGCCTGCCTTCAGCTCAGGTCATCATCCTGGGGTCCTGAGATGGGGCCACACATCGCATCGGGCTCTCTGCTCAGCAGGGAGTCTGCTTCTCCCTCCCCCTCTCTCTAATAAATAAAATCTTTTTTAAAATAACAGAAATTGTTTCAAGTTCTCAACACCCTGTGGGTGCTTTGTAAGATTGAAACAACTTGATATCCAGAAACAAACAGAAGTTTATAGATGGAGCAATTTTTTAAATGGGAAGGAAAAGCCTTCACTGTGGTGATGTAGAATGAGCATGAGTTTATTATTTCCTTCCTGAAATATCCTAATGTTAGGACAACACTAATAATGATAACAAGTCATTTAAAGATTTACCTTAAACTCTGGGAGCCCAAGGAATTTCAGTGCCATGTTGACCAGATAGGGCTTGTATCACTTATCTGTTCACTTTTAGACATTGTCTTCGAAGCCACTTTCAGCATCCATGATGTTTCACCAAGTTTTCACCTTGGCCTTTAGAAAAGTAAAAGGAAACCTGAGTAATTAGTTACATAAATCAGTTTTTTTGCTCATTTCCCCTAGTGCTTGTGTTCCAATTATCTGCATTTTGAGGAGATATTGTGAACACACCATCAACCTGCCATTCTACTGGCTCTCTTGTAACGAATTTAAGTATCTTCTACAAAGCCAGCCTTTGCTAAATAGAGTTCCTAATACATTTTCATGTAACTAGTAAATCACCACTGGTGGAAAGAACATTACAGAGTCAGGAAATTTTGTGATCTATTTCTCAGCGTTTCAAACAACTGATTGATACATTGACCCAACATTCAAGAAGCCTTTGTTGCTCATCTTAAAAGTTTTGTATTTTCCCTTTTTCCTTCTTACAAAGAGCAAAAATAATTTGGCTTGTATTGTGAACAGGTCACCTTGAATGCTTCTTATAAAAGCCAAATATATAGGAGCAACGTTTTTCTCTTCCAAACTTTGTCTTGAATCTCAGCTTTTCAACAAATTGCTATTTTGTAGACCATATTTATTAATTCATTATTTGTTTATTTGTAAACATTTATTAAGGACTTGATGTTTGCTCAGCTTTATATTTTGTGCTATATTAGGATAGGCTCAAATAACAACTATGACAAACAAAATCCCCAAAGAGTATATCTGAAGAATAATGTCAACTTTTAAGGTTATATAAATTTCTGGAGCTGTACCATCTTACAAACTTTCTATTAAAATGTCAATAACACCTAAACTTTTTCTCTATCCATTTTGGCTAGGCACCTTTCTATCTTGAGATTAAGCTAAACCTCTCATGGTTCAGACAACCCTGGATTCAAACCCCTGCTCATATCCTATCAGCTTAATGCCTTAAAGGCACTCTGGGCAGTGTCTTCATCTGTAAAATAGGGATAATAATTTTACCTACAGCACTGGGTTACAGTAAGAAATAAATGTGAAATATACAGCACATGCCTGGCACATAGGAAGCAGCCCATTCATGTTAGCTGTGGATTTCAGATTTGTTTGCATCATTGCTCAATAACCATCTTTCATTCCACTCTGTTAAATTGTTTCAACCAGTGACTATTCTATGAACTTATTTATAAATACATAACATAATCAGAGATTGAGTCATAGTACATTGGGATTGCTTTTCAGCATAGATAATTCTAAGAAGCACCTATTCCAACACCTTCTCTTTGTGATCACCACAAGGTGCTCTAAAAGCAAGAGTTTGGTTTTTTCATGATGATAAGATAAAATTACTATAACCGTCAATAATTTAAGATTAAAAGATACATGACTGTATGGGGAATAAAAAATATATATACATATACATACACAGTTGTTGTTTTTTTTTTTTTGACACAGCCTTTTTCCTTTAAGCTCAAAGTTAATTTCCAGACACAGGCCTCTGTAACTTTCCTTAGCACGAAGTCATGAAGTCTCCTGTCTCCTAAAGCCACAGAAATCTTACGTGGAAGCAAGGAGGACGCACCACGCACAGCACGGAGGGAACCCTGGAGCGCTCGCTGCGGCTCCCACCTGTCGGCCAGGTCATTATGACGTAAATGCTATGGACACGTGGAATACCTGCGGGAGAGCAGGGGTGGGGTCACCCTGGGCGGCAGATCGAAACGGGGGATACCCCAGGAGATGGGGGTCGAGGAAAGTCCCCAGGGAGGAGAGAGAGAGGGAGGCTCAGTCCCCCCATCCCGGACCCGCCCCCCAAAAGGTGAGGCCTTCGCCCCCTCGCTCCTCCGGGTGCCCGGGTCCTGGTGGGAGGGGTCGCCCCGCCGGGCGTCTCCTGTGGAGAGAGGAAGGGAGAGGAGGCGGCGGCGCCCGGGCCGCGGGCGTTTGCGGGGAGGCGAGGCCGCCCGCTCCCCCCGGCCGCTGCGCTGCGCTGCGGCGCGCACGGGCTCTGCCGGCTGCTATTCCGGCTGGCGGCGACCGCCGCAGGAAGGGCCGGTTCCTGCGCTCCCCCCGCCCCCTTCCCTCGCCTTCTGCTGACGCTGACGTCGGATGAGGGAGCTGGAGGGACGCTCCGACCGCGGCCAGGAGGCTCCTGGGGGCCGGGGCTCCGAGGTACCTGCCCTCCGGGGTCGGGGCGGGGGCGCGCCGGGCGGGCTGCAGGCTGCAGCGGGAGACGCCCGGCAGCCGCGGCGGTCGGGGCGCCAGCCTGGGGCCGCCAACTGTGCCCTCTGCGGGCGGCGGGTGACAGGCGGGTCGCTTTCTCCGGTCCCTGGTCCCCGTGTGGGAACCACCACAGCCCCTTCCCCTCCCCCGCCTCCTCCCTCGGGCCTGGGCAGGTCTGGAGGATGCACGCGCCATGAGAGCGTGCGTCAGCCCCGGGGGAGCCGGAGGGAAGCGTTCCGGGCGCCGGCCGCATCTCTAGCCCTGGCGCCCGCGGCACCCCCACCCACGCCAGCCCACTCCACCCACGCCGTGCCTCGCCTTCCCAACTGTTCCGGCCCCGGGACCCCGAGGTTCCTTCTGGGCAGGGACTGACTTGTTGACAAGTTCACCTGCCGCGGCGCTAGGTGTTTGCTTTTTCTCTTCGCCCCGTTGCCCATCTTTGGCGGAGGTGGCAGGGAGCAGATGGGTGCCTCTTTATAACCACTAGTGCCAGGAGGCCTGCGCTTGGTCTCCCGCAGGCGAGGTGCTCACCAGCTTTGGACCCGACTGGAGCAGGAGTCCCTAAGCGGGCCAGGTCCCTGCAAACCCTGACTCGTTTCCTTAGGGTGCTACTGACTCCGCCTTTCCTGCCCTCGGGCTATTGCAGCTCCTGCTTCCTTTAGAAGCGAACGTATCCTGTTGTTATGTCTGCCTTTGCCCAGAGGCCCCTTCCACTTCCATTAACCTTTCCCACTGTTTTTTTTTACTTGGAGTGTCCCCAAAGCCCCTCATCTTCTCTTTGGGGGTCTCAAAAGTACTGTGCCCTTTTGCTGGGAAAAGGTATTAACTGCCTGGTTGGGGAGATTTACAGTTCAGAAAGAAAATCAGGTTCTCTTCTGTTTAGATAGCATAAAAAAATCAGCACGAGAAAAGGTGCTGGGTAGCAGCCTTAGAAACTGAGATCTGGTAACTTCATAAAAATTATCAGGGCCTGGAAAGTATATCACCAGCTGGTTTGAGAATGATATTGAATGTAGGTAGAAAGGCACATAAGGCGCTGGCCACTAAGGTCCTATAAATTATGACTCATTGCAAACATGTTCATGTCCAAACATTTCAGTAAAGTCTCTCCAGAAAAATCTCGAATTGGTTTCTGTGGACCTTTAGTTTAGATTTTCTGAGATCTGAACTATTCCTGGGGGTTAGGGAGTGAAACAGGAAATGCTTATTAGTTTGAGATCAATGCTCCAGACTCAGTTTCTTACCGTCTATTTAAATCACATACACAGTCTAAAAATACTTTTAAGTGGGTTTTCAAACCAGTTTCTTTTTAGGTTTTAGTCTTTATTCTTGAAATATCCTGTGTAGAGAATACCATAGGGGCAAAATCAGTTTATAATTCTTAATAATTCAAACATCACTGTTTGGTTTTAACTGCTAAGTATATATTTAATTACTGGAGATGTGGCTTTCTAATTGTACCATTTTGGGTAATATAGGTAGACAATTCTATTATTAAAGATGAGTGTTTAGAAAACAACAGTTAAGCAACCTGAGGTTAAAAAATCTGTGGATACTCCATTCATGGATCATTAAATGGTAAAGGCACTGGATGGTAAATGCCTAGACAGTATATTTCATAGCTGTCTTTCCTCCATTTGGTACACTTGAGTATCTGACTGATTTCCATGAGCATCTTTATTGTCATGCATTTCTTTCCATGTCAACCTTGTGACAGATACAGAAAATTTTGTTGCTCAAAAGAAAATCTTCAAAACTGCTGCACTTTCAATATATCTGACTAAACAGTACTTTTTTTTTCAGGTGCAGGCAGGGAAGTGTGGTAACTGAAATCACATGGTAGGGTCAACCTAAGTTGGTGTGAAATTTAGAGTTACAGAAACCTCATATAAGAGAAGGTGGGAAAGTTGATAGACCACAAAGATCAGAAAAATCTTTTCCTTTTTATTGGTTGAAGCCTGAGGGTAGGTGGCAACATTTAGGATCAGTGCCCTGGTCACAGATGTCCTTTTTATTCCATTTGTATTATCAGATTTATGGGAACCATAGTCAAAGATGCTATCTGCATGTTTTTCATGAGGCATTAGAGATCACTAATTAATTAACCTTATCCCCATCCTCACCCCCACCTAGAATCTGCCTTAGCAAAGCCTTGAACTCAAAGACTGATACAGGAGAAAATATTTTTTCCCGTTTTTTCCTAAGCTGTCACATTTTGTACCAAAATCATACCTAGCATCGTGGAAGACGTACAGAGGGCACATAGGCTTTGGATCCTAAAAGAACAGGATTGGAACCCTAGTTGCAACACCTAACTAGCCATGTGACTTTGAGCAGGTAACTTATGCTCTCTATGTCATCATTTTCTTATCTATAGAGCAAGAATATCCACCTTGTGGGGTTGTAGTTGGAATTAGAAATAATGTATTCAAATGCTTTACACAGTAAATAGAACTCAAGTAATAGCAATAAATTATTCTTTTACATGCTAAACCTATGTGCTATCTGTATCTGAAAAGGATGCTACTGCTGAAAAAGATAGGGAATGTGATTTAGTTTGGAGTAGTTCAAGTGTTTTGTAGCAATACTAAGATCTTGGGCTTTCTGGAATACTCCCTGAGGCTGGGAGATTCAATCTGTGGTCCAGGAACAAAGCAAAGCTAATTTGTTCCAGTGGGGATAGATCTTCCAGCCCCCTGCCACTCAAATGTGATCCATAGACCAGCAACATTGGCTTCCCCTGGGAGCTTGTTAGACATACAATATTTCAACCTGCCCTCACCTGCCCCCCCCAGGCCCACTGAATTCAAATCTGCATTTTAACAAGATCTTCAAGTGATTCATGTGTATATTAAAGCTTGAGAAGCATTGTCCTAACCTGGTATTTATCAAACTTTTGTGTCCAGTAGAAGCATTTGGGAACTCGTTAAATGGGGACTTCCAGCCTGGCTTCTTTCATCTGCTCTTAACACCTCAGGTGGCTCTAAGAAACACGGCACTAAACTCTATCCAGCATAGTGCTCTAAGATGGGACAGTGCCCACTTCCTTAACAAAGCATTTTGGCAAACATGATCTTTTTTTTTTTTATATTCCATCCCCTTTGAAGTAAGTAGGTATTATAATCCCCACTTATAAGAAAATTAAGACTACAGGCATGATATACCCTAGATAATGCATATGGTAGAACTGTCTTGAACCTCTATAAATGCTAGTGAACCGTGTTTTCACTACTCCAGTGTCCAAATGAATGTACTCTGTATGTGTGTGTGTGTGTGTGTGTGTAAGTAATTTCAAATACTAATGAATCTCTCCAGGACAGGGATGACTATACATAATAGGGTATTTTATAATGCTTTTAATACAAAACCTTCCCTCTGACTGCAGGCCATTTACTTAGGGTAACTGATTTTGAACTTGATCCATAACATGAGGATGATGTCGACTTGGCAGTATTTTCAGGATAAGCATAATGTGCATCTCAGTGTCTGAGAAGTGGTAGTTCCTCAACTAATAGCAGTTACTTGTTCCAATATAGACCTAGTGAGACAATGAGTTCATGAAAAGCTGAGAAAATGGCATTGCTTATGATGAGAAGTCTTTCCTGCTAAGTCAGATGACATCATTCATTACGCCTTTGGCCCAAGCAGAGAAGTGGGGTTCACTACTCAGTACTCAGCAAGCATTTGTTGTGTGTATGCTGTGTATCATGCAATGTGCTAGTACTGGGAATCCCAAGACAAGACCCACACCCTGCCCTGCTCTGGAGGAACCTACAACCTAGTAAGGGAGATGGAAGAGTCTGCTGACAATTAAATTTCAGTGAAAGCAAGGAGGGGATGAAACCCAGGACCAAGGCACCCCACCCAGATGATAGAACAGGAAAGAGCACAACCAGAAAACCTGAGAGGATTCATGGAGGAGGTGACTCCTGAGTTAAGCCTTAAAAGACCAATAGGAATTTGGTAGGTGAAAAAGGGTTGAGTGTAGAGAGAGAGAGTTCCCAACATGGTATCCAGGTTACAAAGAAAATACTGGCAAATAGTCCTCATGTGTGGAGCCCAACATATATGTGTGTCCTTATCAGCTGAGTGACCTTTGGCAAATTTGATCATCTTTGAGTTGAGAGAATTAAATGTATTCATCAGGGTAAGCACAATTCTGGTTTCAGTTATGTGCTAGATAGTCATGGAGGTGTGGAGGTATTAGAAAACAGAGGACTGATGTTAAAAAGTGATTAGGATTAGAGAAAATTAAAGAGGTCAGTTTTAGAATACATTTAACAGAAAATATGTAGAATTAGAAGAGAATGCCTGTAAAAGGATAACTGAATGCAATTCAGTACCCTGGGGTGGGAAGCACAAGGTACATGTGTTCAGGAATGGATCCCTGAACACTTAGGTAATGGTATATTGTTAACCCTGAGAGCCTAGATTTAGGAGTGGAAAGATCCTGTTGTTCTGATGGTGAGAGTATTTGTACAAGGAGAGACTACAGAGCATTTTGGCCACTTCCCCAGAGCACACATTAAAATCCATTCCATTACTTGCCACCATTACGATCCCTCACACCCACTTCTCTGTTCCCAGAATAGGGCATGGACACCAATGTCTCAAACTTAAAGGTACTTGGGAGAAATCTAGTCTTCTCTGCCTGTTTCTGGAGAAGTATATCCTAAGCCAAAGATCAAGGAGATAATCGTAATAAATGGTGCTCCCTCTCCTTATTGGTGGGAACCCTGATAGCCACCAGAAGTCCATCATCAAGGTTTTGTTGTGCACAAAAACCATGATGGTAATGGATTTAGGACTAACATAACACCTAAGCCTGGGACTAGAAGAGATTGTTTTTTAGAAACAATTTTATAGAAACAGAGCCCATTATCCAATCTCTTTCACCCAGGAGTAGAGAGGAGTGGTTAAAAACAGGAGCTGGGGAGTCATAAGCAGACCTAAGTTTATCAGTTGTTGACTTTGGGCAAATTATTTTACCTTTCTAAGTTTTTTTTTCTCACTTGCAAAATGGAGTGGTATCCCTTTCATGGTGGCTGTGTCCACACATGAGATAATGCTGTTAAGTGCTTCACACATGTAAAGTGCTCAGTGAATTGTAGCACATAATTATTGTCTTTTGTCCAGAACATATTTACTAAAGGCCTGCTGTGTTTCAGGTACTGTGCTTGGTGTAAGGAGGCAAAGATGAACCAGTTGGGTCCCTGCCCTCAAGGGACTTGCAGTGTAGTGCAGGAGATGCAGATGTAATTAGCTCAGTGCAGGAGAGCAATGGGAGTGTAGAGTACCACCTGCATGGGGCAGTTAAGGACTATAGTTGAAACAGGAATGGGAGGTCTCTGGGTGTGGAAGGGTGGGTGTTTGTTAGGAAAGCCCTCACTGAGGTGCTGACGTTTGAGGAGAGGCTTGAAGTAAGCTGTAAGTTGGCCAGTTGGACAAAGAGGGGAGGGCATTTCAAGGGAAGGAAGAAACTTCACAGAGTCTTGGCATAGCGTATTCAGGAAAGCTCTAACATTCTGAAATGGCCAGAAGGAATAGTTCTGTGTGGAGTATAGCAAAATTTTGAATTTTGCATTTGGATTTTTTGCCAAGAAGTTTCTCTAGTGGCAAGAGAATGCAATTAAAGCATTTGGAGTGGGAAGGCAGCATGATTAGATCTGCATATTAAAGTAATAGTTCAGACCATGGTATGAAAGATTGGAATGGGCAGATCTAGGCATAGTGTTGCCTCTGAAGGCCTAGACTAAGTCCTGGCTGTCAACATAGAAAAGAGAAGATGTATTTAATAGCTTTTGAGGAGGTAGAATGGAGAGAACTTGGAGACTGGCTATAAAAGATGAGAGAGAAGTCAAGTTTCTAGTTGGGACCATTCAGTAGATTTTCTGCAAGTGATTAACATAGGAGCCAGGGGGGGCGGGGATGATTTGGGGATGCAGATGGAGAGAGATAGGTTCTGTTTTAGATGTGCTGAATCTGAAGTACCTGTGGGACATCCAGGTGAAGATTACAATAGGGAGATGGGAATTTAAACACTTCTCCAGAGCACCAGGTCCATATTTCCATCTCCCTACTGGAGAGCTGTTTAATTCTGGACTTCATTGGCACACAGCTGTTGGTTGAAGCCACAGAGTGGTTTAAATCACCCAGAGAGGCAAGTGAAGTGCAGCAGAAGACAATCAAGGTCAGAACCTTGCAGATCACTGATATATGAGATGTAGGCCCAGAGAAAGAGGAGCTAACAAAGAACTTAGAAAAGCTTCAAATGTGCAGAGTGTTTGCTGAGCACTTAAGAATGGGAGCTTAGTCAAAGGTCAAGCAAGATGAAGACTTGAGTTGGGTTCATAGTGAAAAACTTTCTCTGGCATGGTGGAGAAGGGATCCAGTCTGTATGGGCTTAGAGGAACTCAGCAAAGAGAAGGAAGAGATGGTAACTGGGGGAAGAAAGAGGTTGAAGAACATGGGCTTATGGCAGAAAGGGAGGTTGATTAACTTGAAGAGAAAATAGTTGGGCAGGTACAGCAAAGACTGCTGGTTGTTGATGGTGCTGGGATGTCTCCGTATGACCTCTCTAACATGGCATTTCAGGACTCCAAGAGGAAGTATTCCTAGAGAAAGTGCTCCAGCAAGCACCGTAAAAGCTGCAGAGTGAAGCTGTCATACAAACTATTTAGCTTCCATATTGTTTTCTGGAACACTAGTCAACAGTGCTAGCTGATTCTGTCTTCAGCCATCCCAGCAGGAAGAGAAGGGGAAAGGAAGGGAGACCCATCCCTTCCAGACAAAAAGAAAGGAACAACAGTAGTTATAGTCATGGTGCTGGATAGTTCCAAAGAAGTGCGCAGTGGTGCATGAAGAGTGGAAGCTATGAAAGAAGATGCCTAGCACAATGCCAAGAGCCATGATTCCCTACAGTGAATGAGGGAGACTGGTCATCATCACCCTGGGGAGTTTTCTTCCACCTGATGCTCCCTGAAGGCCAGGATTGGTGTCCTTGTACCTAATGCTCTCTCTTCAGTGTTGCCATAGGCAGCATGGGCATCATTGTGAAGTAGGTAAACTTTGCATTGGTGCCAAACCACTCCCTCCTTTCTGCTTCCTGCTTCTCTCTTCCCTGCACTCCTGACTTGGACCTGCACCCCTTTGGACTACTTCCTGGTTATTCTACCTGCCCTACCAGGTATATGCCCATGGCCCTGTCTTTCCTGATCCCCATCAAAAAACCAGTCTTGTGCCTTATTTACTCTGGGTGTTGCTGCTATTTAATCCTGTAAGCTTCTTCCCTAAGAGAGTGGAGAGGATTTGGGAAAGAGATCTTTTACTAGTTCTCAAATAACAGCAACTAGATGACCCAGTGTAGGCAAGGGTGGCTCTGTTAGTTGGGGTACATGAAAATATAGAACTTTCTGTCTGCTTCCCTTTGCTGTTTGACTTTTATTTTAAGGTCCCCTTCTTGCTTCTCCCTCCCCTGCCAGGGCTGCCTTCATCCCTTGCTAAGCCAGCCCAAACTCAAACATGAGTTAGTAGCTACAGCTTTACCAAGGAAAGTCCTTGACTATGCGCCATTTCCAGAAAAAGGAGCTGTGGTGGTTTGTTTACAGGACCTGTGCAGAGTATAGACATTTTATAAACTACCTATTGGTATGTGTGTATTTCAGTAATTTAAGACTAATGAAAAAGGCTTACTCTTTGCTTTGGGACATTTTCTTCAGTCTTCATTTCTCAGTTTCTTTCCCCTGTGAAAAGAGGAGATTGGACTAAATGATCTATAAATTCCCTGCTAGCTCTGAGTGATCCTGTGGAGGCATAAGAAATTAATTGATCATCTCTATAATGTGCTTCAACTTACGAATTTAATGTTAAAGAAAGAACCTTGTAAACATTAGTGTCTCCCTAATTTTCTGATTGTTGACGTTATGCTTATGTGTAATTTCATATATGCACATACTTCCATCGTACCTGTAATATTAACCATTCATATATTTGTATATGAATTATATATAATGTATTTCATTTGTAAATATGTATATATACTTTGTAGGTATATATTTATATATGAATATATAAATGTATAGAGAGAAACAGTCTTTATCTTTTCAGTTTTAGTGGTCTTTTTTTTTTTAATGGTCTTATAGTAGTTTATTAATTTCTTATTTCCATGAATCTGATTTGAAACTATTAGTGCATTTTGCACATAGATTTGGACCTTATTAAAGCAATGTATAATGAAAATATGGAGGTCATTTAAAAAAACTATAAATGTGTGTCTGTATATATATCAATATACACACATATACAGTCTTTGTATATATATATACACATATATATGTATGTATATGGAATTTTACTTTTGTAATGACATTTCTGACAGAATAATTATCAGAGATTCTAGGGAGAAAGAACTATTTAAAGATATTTAATCTGTACAGAATATT
Organism: Phoca vitulina; assembly: GCF_004348235.1. NCBI lineage: Eukaryota > Metazoa > Chordata > Mammalia > Carnivora > Phocidae > Phoca > Phoca vitulina. Next base: position 57,919,811 of record NW_022589707.1, read on the forward strand.
GGTGGCCTGAGTTATGAAATTAATTTCTAGCTCTTTGCTAATTTGCTTAATACCTTAGACCAAGGCTGTCTGTGAAAATATAATGGCAGCCACATATGTTATTTAAAGTATACTGGTCGGTACATTTAAAAAAATAAAAGGGAACGGGTAAAATTAGGTAATATATTTTATTTAACCCAATATGTCCAAAATATTATTTTAACATAAAATACAAAAATAAGTTTATAAATATAAAATAGAATGTATAAATATGTATTTATATATAATACAGTGATATATCAAAATATGAATATATACAAATATGTCGATAGAGAATACATATGTTTTTTGTAAATTAAAATATAAATATAAAATGTAGATTTATCAATGAGATGTTTTACTTTTGGGGGGTTATACTAAGTCTTCAAAATCCAGTGTACACTAAAAGCATATCTAAATTCAGACTGGCCATATTTCAAGTGCTCAATAGCCAAAAATGGCTAGTGACTATTGTATTTGGGCAACATGATGTTAGATGATAAAGTTAACTTATTTCAGATTTTTCTCCCATAAAATTTTAAAATTGGTAAGAGCTTTCCAATTATAAAATGCTGTTTTGAAATATAATTTAAGGAAAATATTTATTCATATCATTTAATAATGTTCTGTGCTGGCATTTGAAGGGTACGTAGTATTTCTTTGCAGAAGTTGATTAGGACCTTTGTCTGAATAGGGTGTTCCTTCTTCACCTTTTGAAGTAAGCTTTTAGAGAAAAAGCCACCATAAGTACTAGAGATTATATAAACCAACCTAAATAAAATTAAAGGTGAATATAATTTATAAGCAAGGTTTTTTTTTTTTTAATCTTTTCTTTAACAAAAACAGCCTATTTATTCTTTTTCTGTTCCCAGTATTTTAATCCATTTTATGTTATTTGCTCTTGTGGATTTCTTTGAGGTTTTTTGTTTTCAAATGCCAGCCTCTTTGTTATTGCTGCTATGATTTTTGTTGTAGCACAAAATTCACCATCAATTGTCCTTTGCAAGCAGGGCTTTAAGAGAAAGAACAACAAGACCTAGCCCATGCCCCTTCTGAGCCATTTGAATTTTTTGTTCTTTATTTTGTTTTTAGTTTGTTTTTGTGGGGATGTAATTTTTTTTTGAAATATTTTACTTATTTATTTGACAGAGAGAGAGAGAGTACAAGCAGGGGGAGCAGCAGTGGGAGAGGAAGAAGCAGTCTCCCCACTGAGCAGGGAGCCCGATGCGGGGCTCGATCCCAGGACGCTGGGATCATGACCTGAGCTGAAGGCAGGCGCTTAACCAACTGAGCCACCCAGGCACCCCTGGGGACGTAATATTTTTAACTAATAATAATGGTGAGGATGATAACCTTTTAGAGAGTATCTTGACTTTTTTTTCCCATTTCTTAGAATATGAAATGCTGTGTTGGACATGTTCCTTTGAGAAACATCTCTTGAGATGGAGAGGCTGAGGGGAGCACCAGGTTGCTAACTGGAGATTAGTGTTTTAATCCCAGCTTTCCTTATTGAGAACTTGATCTTTAACCTGCTCTTGGACAAGTTGTCTCCATTTTTAAACTCTAGTTTCCTCATCTTTAAAAAGAAGATGTGTTCGTTATCTCAAAGCTTTCTCTTAGATATAAATGTCTCTAAAATTAATTAAAAGAAGCTTTATAGTTTTTGTGACTGAGGGCATCCTAGATGTCAGCTAGCCTGATCTGCGGTTTCACAGGCAAGCAAAGTGAGACCTGAGAGATGAAACGACGTGGAGGAGGCACAAGTTTGTAGCATGATCATGGGTTTACTGGCTTTTATTTTATATTGGGAGATAAGTTATGTTGACATTGAAAATATTTAGTGTAAGAATGTGATTTTAGTAGGTTTAGGGAAGCATTAAGCTTGATTAATGCCTATAGGTAGTACCTGAGCTGTGCTGAAATGTGAATGAAATGATCATATAAAAATATCCTAAGACTCCAATTCATTAACAGAAAATGCAAATTTTAACAATGATTTGCACATGTAGGGTTTAAACAAAAACTCATCTTTTAATAGCCTTGAATAAGGTTAGAATTGTTTTCCTTTTATAAGATTTGCTGACTCACAAAATTGAGGGATGTGATTGTGTTTTACTTGTTAATTTATGAAATGTCAAAAATAATTTGCAGGAAAAAAAAGTCACTTGCAGGAGATACAAAATTCTGCTAGAAATAGAATCCATATAAAGTTACATGGAATGCTCAAGTAATCATAACTTTATCAAAATCTGAATAGAAAAGCTATGTGATATCTGAGTGATAGGAAAAACACCCATAAAAGCTAGCCAAAATTTCATTACTTCTTAAATATTTTTTTATTAAGTAAACTACACCCAATGTGGGACTCAGACTCACAACCCTGAGATCAAGAGTTGCGTGCTCTACCGACTGAGCCAGCCAGGTGCCCCAAAATGATATTACTTTAATTGATATTTAGCTTTTGAAAGGATGGAAGACTACTTCAACTTCCCACCGTCTGTAGGAATTTGTCAACTATGTAATTCGAAGAATCAGTTTTAAAAATATATGTATAGTTAATTACGTATGGAGGAATTGTTTTTCTCCATTTCTACTAAAACTCTTTTGACATTTATACTTAAAACACACTTCCTTCTCTTCGTGGGAAGTTATAAAAATCATTATTAACATAAGAGAGTGACCAAAGATAAACCTCTGGGAAAAAAGATGAAAAATAAATGAAAAATAACTTGGAGCAAAAGAAATGTACAAACATTAAGTTATTTTTGTACCTAGAACCTCTGACGGATTTGTATTTCTTCTGTTCATTAGGCAAGCCATCAGGAGCCTGCATTGACGCCCTGGCTCTGAAGCTACTTGGCTTTGTTCTCTCAGACCCGTTAGTCACCTCCCTGGATCACAGGTCCCCGTGTTATTTAACTTATTTTTTATTTCTTTAATAATCTATTTGTTTTAATTTTTATTGAAGTGTAATTGATGTATAGTGTTACTATTTTCAGGTGGGTAACAGAGTGATTTGACAGTTCTATATGTTATGCAAGAAAGGGGCTTTATTCAATTGTTTCTCAACTCCTTCTAGGCTCTAAATTATATGACTTACCTTAGTTCTAAGACTGCACCAGAGAAATAAACCCAAGGACAAAACAAGATATTGAACACCGGTAATATTTCTAGATAAAGTCAATCTCTGAAAAACGGGAAGATGGAACTAACTGGCAGAAAATTATGTACTTCAGATTGTATAGTTGGAAGCTAAATTCGAGAGACATGCCGCAGGCTTCCAGCACTTGTTATGGATGGTCAAAGATGAACTCTCTAGCAAAGACAGGGCATAGAAGGTGCTCAGTAAATATGAAACAAACAGCATTGAGTGTCTACCCTCCAGTGGCTACAGAATATATCTAAATGCTGAAAGGGAAAGCAGGTGGCCTCAGAGATTGGTCCATATGTCTATTCAGTCACAGCTCCTCTTTCTTTAAGTTCTAGGAATGCACAACTGCTTATTGGTTGGTGGCATGCACACCCCATGCAGTTCTGCTGTGCAAGAATGTGTTCATTGCTTTCTCTCTGTCTGGAATAATTACCAGCAGCCACCCACATGGTCCCCCTCCACTGCCCCCACTCTTACCCTTCACCTGGCCAACCTCTGCTGATGCTTAGAAACTCTGCCCAGAGGCCACGTAGGAAGCCGGCTTGGGGTCTTCCCCTCTCTTTTCCTCGAGCCCTGGGCACCTTCCTCATGGTACTCATTCCACATCACAGGCAAACCTGCCACTCCCTGACTTTGGAGTCTCCTTTTCAGTTATACACAAATAGCCTCCAAAGTCTGTAGCATGTAGTGATATGTTTTTGCTGAAGTTTAATTTTAAATAATTATTCTTTACATCATCAAAAGTAAGAAACCATCATTCACAAGACCTTTTTACCATTTTATGTTCTGTGAAGAAAGAAAAGGGACTGCCAGACAGTTAACAAGGGTATCAATTGCAGGACACATCCCAGCTTCAGGAATGTTGGGGTGTGAACAGGTGTGCACTTGTTCAGTGATGGGTGGTGCCATGAAGCTGGTGTTTGGGAATGAGTGATTTTACTCTGGGATGATTCAAATGTACGATTCAAATGTACCACTTTGTACCCACATCACTTGAAAAGTGTGTTTCTTATGGGGAAAAAATGGCCCACTTCCCAAAGAAAGCTAAATGCTGGTTTGCACAGCAGTGCCGAAGAGCTCTAAGATAGTGACAATTTTTAGTTGGAAAATGGGAATTTTGAGTAAGTTAGAAAAATGACAAATTTGGCAGTGGCTCAGATCTGCAATTCAAGAGAATCCACCGTATGTTCAGTGCAGATACAGGGAAAAGGGATTCTGGACTCAGTCTCAGCTAGTACTCCATCTAATAGAAAAGCTGCTCACCGGTGGAAGAGAAAATCTGCTAAGTTGGAAAGGTAATTAATTTGAGACCTAAAACTGCACAAGATACACAACAGACTTGGAAAATGTGATTCAAGAGAAAGTTTATTGAAATATTTTTGTGGATTGAGAGTACTGATACAGTAAAACGTAACTGTCTTACCTTTACTCTGAGTAAGGGTTGGCTCAAGAATTTTAAATTCTTTGCATAATTCAAATGTAATTGAAGGTGCCATTAGCTAACTCCATAAGCTCATAGAAAAGTGTTCTGGGCCAGAACAAATGTTCAGTGCAGCTGAAGCCAGCCTATGTGGAATGAAAATACTTCCCCGTGTTGTATTTCCAAGGAGGAGAATCTAGTATCAGGGTTTAAGGCATCTGAGGACAGACCAACTCCTCTTCTTTGCAGCAATGCATAAAACTTTGTTTAAACCAGGCTTGCTTTAGCACTCTAGGAACCTTGGAGTATTTACAAAAAAACTTTGGCTTGTATATTAACCATCCAGTGTGTTCCAAATGGCTTTTTCAATGGTTATAGGAAATAAAAAAACGAGTTGTAGTCTGTCCACATGGGTGAATAAAATTGAAGATACACCACAGCAAGCTGTAAGAAAAGCAAAGAAGAAAAATAAGCATAATTATTTCACAGAACCCCAGTACAAACGCTGAACAAAGTACCCCTCATGCCTATTCCCTCAGCTCTCCCCACAAGGCAGAATGGCCTATCCGCCACATGGGTGTGGCTGAGAACAGCTGTGCTCCTACTGCCTGGCCTTGGTGCCTGAGGTCGGTGTACTGCGTCCCGTTCAGGGTGCAGCCTGGCAAAGCCTAGGAAGATTAAGTTGGTAGTACCTCTTTCCCCTTTAGCACTTGTCTTAGATACAGAGGCCACTCCTTACTAACCCTTCCCCTCACCCTCAGGATTGTTACCTCAAAATTAGGAATCGTGTGTGTGTGTGTGTGTGTGTGTGTGTGTGTGTGTGTGTGTATGTGTGTTTAATAAGTTCTGTGCCCAATGTGGGACTTGGACTCATGACCCCAAGATCAAGAGGTAACATGCTACACTCAGTGAGCCAGCCAGACACTCTAGAACTTGCTTTCTATTGATCTGTTAACTAACTTGGGACACTACTTCTTTGAGAAGGTCTTAATTCTTTTTGGCTAATCTGCTTTGTCTCCCTTGGAGAGACAATTTAGTGAAACAGAGACATTCATGTGGTCAAGTCATGCTGAATTGAACAGTTTTGGTGCCTTTTTTTTTTTTTTTCTTTTTCCTTTCATGGCACTCATGTCATGGCAAGTCCATAAGCAGCTTGGTGCTTGTTCTTCTTTGCTTATCTCCCAAAGTATTGTGGCCACAAAACAGAACTTTAGGAAGTCTTCTCTGTGCTATTAAAATGCTCAAGACATGATAGCATTCATTTTGGGCTTCTTTCATAAGTGTCTTGTGGCAGAAATGGAGATAAAGCCTCCTTTGCAGAATCATGAATTGAAGTATTAGCTAATTATAGACTTTATTGTATTTTATAGGGGAAATGACTTTTCTAACAGCAGATTTTACAAATGTGGGGATTCACAAAGATCTTTTTATATGTCCCTTGCAAATATCAACAGTCTCTTGGATCCGAAAATTATGTTTATATGTCTGTCTTCCCTGCTTAATCTGCATTGTCCATTACTGTAGCCACTAACCACACATGGCCATTAAGCACTTAATGTGGCTAGTCTCAATTGAGATGTACTGTAAGCATAAAATACACACCAGATTTTAGACTTAGTGCAAAAATATGAATGGAAAATAAATCAGTAACTTTTTTATTACATGTTGAAATAATATCTTAGATATATTGGGTTAAATAAAATATATTATTTTAAAATTTTTTTACTATTTCTTTTTACTTTTTTAGCATTGCTATTTAGTCATTTAAAATTACATATGTAGCTTATAGTGTATTTCTGTTGGACAGAGCTGATTTAGACTATAAGTTACTTGGGGCTAGACAGTGCCTGGTGCATATTAACTAGATGCTCAGTGCATGCTCAGTGCAACCAAACTGATGCACTGAAATGAGTGAATAGATGAGACTTATAATGTTTTTTTTTAAAGTAGTGATTTTGACACTGTGAATTTAGAAAGTGGTAGAGCAAGAGAAGATGAATTTTGGGAAGAAATCTTAAAATGTTTGTCAGTTGTCCCTGGTGTATGGAGCTGGAGATGTGAGTCCTAGTCAGGAGATGCCTTCTCCTGTAGTCCTAACTGCAGCTGCCTTCTCACGAAATATTCAGCTATGCCCTGTAGAGTTGACCTGATTTTGCCACCAGTGATTCCTTTACTATAGTTCCATATTATAACCCAGCAGTTTGTTTAAGATCCATTTCCAGAAAGGATTTTTCCTAGATGCCATATAACTGTGGTATTCTAACTTAATGTGCTTCAGAAGCATTTGCAAAGCCTATTACAAATGCAGATTACCAGACACCCATGCTCAGAGATTTTCGATCATTAGGTAAAGGAATGGGGCCCAGGAATCTGCCTGTTGACACCCCAGAAGATTCCAGTGTAAGTGACCTCTGAACAATATCTTGAGGAACATTGGCATCATAATCTAGAAATAGCTTAGAAGTCCAGGTAGAAAGGGTAGTTTGCTCAGTGATTTTTATTATCTATTATTACATTACGAAGAACTTAAATTGTTAAATACTTTAATAATAAAAAATTAATCAAAAAGTTGCAGCAAAGGAAACAATAGTGAAAAAGCAAACTACTGAATGGGAGAAAGTATCTGCATACCATAGATAAAGGGTTAATATCCAGAATATATAAAGGATTCCTACCTACAATGCAATAACAAGAAAAATTGCCCAATTGAAAAATAGGCAAAGGACTTGAATAGACATTTCTCCAAAGAAGATATGGATAGTAAGCATGTGAAAAGATGTTCAACATCACTAGTGATCAGGGAAATGGAAATGAAAACCACAATGAGATATCACTTCATATCCATTAGGGTGGCTGCTATCAAAAAAAAAAAAAAAAAAAAAGAAGAAGAAGAAGAAGAAGAAGGAATAAAAGGAAAGTAACAAGTGTTGGGGAGAATGCGGAAAAAAATGAAACCCTTGGAACACTGTTGGTAGGATTTTAAAATGGTGCAGTCACTCTGGAAAAAAGTATGGAGGTTCCTCAAAAAATCAAAAATAGAACTACCCTATGATCTAGCAATCCTACTTCTGGTATATACATAATAAAAGCCCTGGATCTCAAAAGATATTTGTACACCCATGTTCATTGCAACATTATTCATAGCCAGGATGTGGAAGCAAGCTAAATGTCCATCAGTGGATGGATGGATAAAGAAAATATGGTTTATATATAAAATGGAATATTATTCCACCTTTAAAAAGAAGGAAAACCTGTCATAGGTTACAGAACTTTGACAATATCATGCTTAGTAAAATAAACCAATCACAATAAAGACAAATACTGTATAATTCCACTTATATGAAATATCTAAGATAGTCGAACTCATAGGAAGAATGATGGTTGCCAGTGGTTTGGGGATGGAGGAAATGAGTCGTTCGATGGATACAGAGTTTCAGCAATGCAAGATGAAAAACTTCTGGAGATCTGTTATCTCCAGATAACAGATACCTCCCCTCACCCTCAGGATTGTTACATCAAAATTAGGAATCGTGTGTGTGTGTGTGTGTGTGTGTGTGTGTGTGTTTAATAAGTTCTGTGCCCAATGTGGGACTTGGACTCATGACCCCAAGATCAAGAGGTAACATGCTAACTTAAATTGTTAAATACTTTAATAATAAAAAATTTTAAGTAAGCATGTCCTTTACCTATTTTTCAATTGGGCAGGTTTTTTTTGTTATTGCATGGTAGGTAGGAATCCTTTATATATTCTGGATATTAACCCTTTATCTATGGTATGCAGATACTTTCTCCCATTCAGTAGTTTGCTTTTTCACTATTGTTTCCTTTGCTGCAACTTTTTGATACACATGCGTGTATAGTTAACAATACTGTACTGTACACTTAAAAAATGGTTTTTACCACAATTAAAAATTATTCAAAAAGTATCAACTATCCTAATAGGTTGTGGTGAAATTGGACTCAAGGAAAGAGTATAATTTGTTTCCTTGAACAGTATCTTTTCATGAGAAATTTTTTCGGAAGCTTTGAGCTAAATCAAGTAAACGTGTACTTGCAGGGAAGCTGTGTGGGTGTTGAGAGGACTAGAAGTTGGTGGCCTCTATGATTTACTGAGAAGAGGACAGGGTTTACTCATCATGAATGTCATTCCCAAAGCAGCTTGTCCACAAGCTTGGAAGCCCTCCAGGAGGCAGAGAGATGCTGATGACTGGATGTGGTCATTTCAGAGGCAATCCGGACACTCCCGAGAAAATGTCGTCCTTCCTGGGGCGCCTGGGTGGCTCAGTTGGTTAAGCGGCTGCCTTCGGCTCAGGTCATGATCCTGGAGTCCCTGGATCGAGTCCCGCATCGGGCTCCCTGCTCCGCAGGGAGTCTGCTTCTGCCTCTGACCCTCCCCCCTCTCATGTGTTCTCTCTCATTCTCTCTCTCTCAAATAAATAAATAAAATCTTTAAAAAAAAAAAAAAAAAAAAAAGAAAATGTCGTCCTTCCTCCCTCCTGTCCCCACACCTGAGACCTGGAATTTTAGGACTTTCATTTAGTTCCCTTAAAACAATTTTAAAAAGCTTTTTAACATTTTAAAAATGGTAAAAATAAACCCTTAAGAAATTTTTAGTCATTTTAGGGGTACTGATTGCCAGGACCCTTTCTTGTGTAGAGGAAGAACAACTGGATTGGTTTTGTGGAGTACCCAGAAACATTCACTCTGGCAGCCAGCTTTCTGTGTCTGAGGCCATTCCTTTAAGTAGCAAGCTCTCCAGTCTTTCCAGAAACTGGTAGGCAAGTATGTTTGGGTTGGTTTGCTCTACCCGTGAGGTTGGCTGGCTTTCCTGAGAGGGCAAAGGGAGTGAAAGACAATGGCCTAAAGTTACTCCCATATTTACCGATGAGGTGAAAATACAATGCTAGGCTGGTAAAAACTGAAATAATCACATTTTCCTCCTTTTAGCCCTTCCTAGTATCTCGTTTTAGCCTTTTGTCTTGTGTGTGTGTGTGTGTGTGTGTGTTTTGTTTTCAGTGTGCTGGCTCATTAGCTCATGTTTTAGAAATATTGATTGTGAAATATTTATTTTGTTTTCTTTTCTGGCTAACTAAGGACTTTATTTCAAACAAAAGTTAAAAATAAAAAAATTGAGAGCTATTTTCCTGGGTGTGGGGAAGAGATCAGGGCAAGGAGTTTACCTGTGGCTAGGCCAATACCCTCATACTAAACGGGTTGTGGTAATTCCCCAGTGTCCCTCCTGGTCACTGATGGGGAACCTCAGCTAGTGCAGCTCTCTGTGCCAGATCCCACCTACTAAGGGCAGCTTGAGCTAAGGGGCAGTCCCTGGGAGGGGACCCAGGCAGCAGCATGGCCAAAGGCCAACCACAGGATCAAGTCTTAATCACTGAGAACCCACTTTTCTCCCCTTCTTGGGACCCAGAACAGATTAAGAAGCACCAGCAAGTCTGTACCCCGCCCACCACTGCCAACTCTACAATTAACAATGATCCTTTGTATTTCTTGCCTTCCATTTCCCTTGGGTGGATGGTGGTTTGGGTGGGGTTTCCTGGTTTGGGGTTTCTTGTGCTAATCTCTATATTGTTTCAATTTTAGGATATATGCTGCCAAAGTGAGCACGTTTATAAAATATTTCAAATCTATAAAGAGGCAGACAGATGCAGTCTACTCACCACCAAGCTTAACAAAGAGAACATTATGAGTACAGTTGAAGCCCCTGTGTGAATATCCCCCAGCCCCCTTCTGCAGTAGTAACTGCTATCTGGAATTTAGTGTTTATCATTCCTAGGCAATTTTTATACCTTTATGATATGATAGGTGTATGTTTCAGCAATATATAGCATTGTTTTACATTTTGTGGTCTCATATTTTATGTAGTCTTCTGCAACCTGCTTTTCTCAATCTGCCTGTTTGCTTCTTACACTTCATTTGGAATATTTCTTCCAGTGTTACATTATTCTCAACACCAGTGTACAGTGTTACTGTGTAATAGTGTTTGGCTCCTAAAATACAATTAGAAATGGCTCAGATTGAAAAATTTTATATGTGTCAAATTAACATATAATATAGTGTGTTAACTGTTAAACATATTTGTTTTATTTCAGGTTATAATATAACTTATCCTCTCATGCTTTTTCCCTGCCCCTTCTCCCCAAATCATCAACAGTAGAAAAAGAAGAAGAAGAAAACATGTCAGGACACAAATGGTAAGTAATGTGTTGTCTTTTCTAAAGTGGGAGAGGCTAATGAAAGAGGAAAGTACATAGTATATGCTCAATAAATGTCTGTTGAATAGAAAAATCAAGAGTCACATTAGCAGTAAATAATCTGTTAGCCCCTATCCAATATGGGGTATAGTTAAGTTCAACATCCCTTCTGAGTGAAATATGGAAACCAAATAATCAAACATATTATAAGTCCTTATGTAATATATATTCTCTAAGAAACTAATTTATATACAGCTTTTCTCCTGAAAATCTAATGGCTTTTCTTAGCACCAGTTTTTCAAATGTAATAAGCCAATATATATATATATATTTTTTAGCGCTATTTTATTTACAACTTATTAGTGTTATCAGGGAACTTGCTCTACAGCAGCTATAAAATAATGAGTGAACGCAAACTCAGACTCATTAATTTATAGCTGTGACTTTAACCTTCATAAACACTCAGGAGGCAATCATGGTCGGAAGATGCTGCTGCTGAATAAAATGTGGTAATCATGGCAATGTTCAGCACTGTCATTTACATGCCTGTAGCACATCTCAGCAGCATGTTAAACTTCTTATAAATTCCGGGTCTGCCTCACACAGTGTTTCTGAACCCTTTTGAACCCATGACCCACCAGGCAAGCAGATCTTTGTCATGTTTCATCTCTAATTCGTAGCATGAAAAAATGTGATGTATATTTTCATGTTTCAAATGTACAATTAATTATAATAAGGAATATACTTGCTAATCCCTCCTCTCTCAGTAAAGAAGTAATCAGACCCAAGACCTCTGTAATATCAAATGTCAACCTTTAAGAGAATTTTTGCATGTCTTAAAATGTAATGAATTTTAAAAGGTAATTAATAAATGGCTGAGGGATTTAGTTTCCCTGAGTATCCCCATTTGACAGCCGTCTAACTAAGAGTTGTCAGACTCTTCTCGTAATTATTCCATCTTGCCTCATTAAGACAAAGGGGTGACTCCATCCTGTGACCCTCATAATGGCTGTCACACCCTGGCAGCAGGCCACGGAAGTAGGTGCTCACCCATCTAAGAGAGCCGGGAGAGCCCCGAGAAGTGGGCCCTTCCCCAAAGTCTGTCTCTCACTCTGCCACTTCATTGCTTGCTGCTGAAATGCAGGGGCTGTAGAGAACATGGAAATGAGCACTGGACGGGGGTTAAGTGGCCTGGATTTTAATTCTGTGTGACTTTGGGCAGAATTCTTAAGCTTTTGAAACCTAAGATACCTCATTTGTTAAATGACAAAGGTGAGGGGTATTCACCAGATCTCTGAAGTCCCTTTGTTTTTTGTTTTTGGGTTTTTTTTTCCAAAATGGAATTTTTTTTCTGTTCATCCATGACCTTTCACCAAAAATAAGTAAATAAATTAAAAATACAATACAAAGAAGTCCACCCTATTCCCCATTTCTAAAAATTCTATTTCCTTGAAATAACCAGTTTTGGAGGGTATATCCTTCCAGTCTTTTTATATACATATTATGTAGAGAGACTCTATCTTTTACATAAAAGTTATGTTTTTTCCACTTATTTTCCCTCAGTGAGCTCATAGTAAAACTTTTTTTTAATTAAAGTATAGCAGACACACAATGTTACATTAGTTTCAGGTGTACAGCATAGTGATTTGACAAGTCTATACACATTAAAAAAAAACTTTTAAATAATGCAGAAACTATGAAAGTCCCCCAAATCCTACTTCTCTAATGATAGCCTTTGTAAAGAAGTTATTTGAAACCCCTTCTGACTTTTTAAGAATAAATGTCTGGGGGGGCGCCTGGGTGGCTCAGTCGTTAAGCATCTGCCTTCGGCTCAGGTCGTGATCCCGGGGTCCTGGGATCGAGCCCCGCATCAGGCTCCCTGCTCAGTGGGGAGCCTGCTTCTCCCTCTCCCACTCCCCCTGCTTGTGTTCCCTCTCTCGCTGTGTCTGTCAAATAAATAAATAAAATCTTAAAAAAAAAAAAAAGGAATAAATGTCTGGTTTGAAAGTTGTAAATGTTATCTGGAAGGAGAGTATAAATCATCAAGTTTCAAGGAACAGGTATTTTTAAATAGTGGTATAAAGCAACTTGTGGTTTAGGACTCAGGTCTGGCACATTTTGAGTGGTGATAGCGTGGAGTGAAAGAAGGCACATGTCTGCAGAGAGGAGAAACCAGGGGTCCTGTGTGGACATATGAAACAGGAACTCCTAAGGGCACCTGGGTGGCTCAGTGGGTTAAGTGTCTGCCTTCGGCTCAGGTCATGATCTCAGGGTCCGGGGATCAAGTCCCACATCGGGCTCCCTGCTCAGCGGGGAGTCTGCTTCTCCCTCTCCCTCTGTTCCTCCCTCCCTCCCGCTTTTGTGCTCGCTCGCTCTCTCAAATAAAACCTTAAAAAAAAAAAAAAAAAAAACAGGGACTCTAGACCAGAGGAGGGCGTAGACAACATGGGGAGGGGTGGAGCACTAATGGCAACATTTCTGTCAATATCTGAGGTGTTGTGGTCTTTTACAGAAATTCTATTTCATTCTCAATTTTTTTCTAATTTCTTCCTTACATACTTTTTTTTAAAAAAGATTTTATTTATTTATTTGAGAGAAAGAAAGCATGCACAGGGGCAGAGGCAGAGGGAGAGAGAGAGGGAGAAGCAGACTCCCCGATGAGCAGGGAGCCGGATGCAGGACTCGATCCCAGGACCCTGGGATCATGACCTGAGCTGAAGGCAGACGCTTAACGACTGAGCCACCCAGGCACCCCAAGAATTTAAGGTTTTAATATCAGAAATCATTAACAGATTTTTCAAAAAAACAGTTTGTTAAATTTCATTTGACTGTGGTTAAGACTATTTAACATGAGATTTGCATTTTAACAAATTTTTAAGTGTATTCTACGGTATTATTAATTATAGGTGCAGTGTCGTACAGCAGATCTCTAGAATTTACTCACTGTGCATCATTGAGACCTTACACCCCTTCATTAAGAGTTTCCCATTTCCCTCTCACCCCATCCAGCCTCTGGTAACCACTCTTCTACTCTCTGATTCTGAGTTTGACTGTTTTAGGTACCTCTAGGACAGATTTTAAACGTGCTGTTTTTCACCGCCTTATCTCTACTTTTCTGCTGTCACTTCAGTGTTGGCCGTAACACTGGAGTGGAGAGAACGTAGGTGTCCAGCTCTTTCGCTGACTCACTGGGCTGCTTGAGCCAGACGCCCTGCCTGCTTAGGCCTCACTTTCTCTACTTGGAAAAGGATTATGTCCAACATGCTGAGAGCTAAACTCTTCAAGGTTTAGTTTCTTGATTTCCTGCAAAAGCTTCTTGATTTCCTCACTAACTTTTAAGGTTTCAGAGTATATTAGGGTTGGTTAATTTTTTTGGTGTAATAATCACACAAGAAAGTATGTTTATGGCGGCGCCTAGGTGGCTCAGTCGTTAAGCGTCTGCCTTCAGCTCAGATCATGATCCTAGAGTCCTGGCATCGAGCCCCACACCTTGCTCCCTGCTCAGGGGGGAATCTGTTTCTCCCTCTGCTGCTTGCCCCTGCTCATACTCTCTCTCTCTCTCAGTCAAATGAATAAATAAATCTTTAAAAAAAAAAAAAAAGAAAGTATGTTTATGAATGTTGTGTAATGTTTAGATAAATTTGTTAACACTAAAATAGCTTCATTTTTATGAAAGTCATGAATAAAATACTTCTTTAAATGTGTTTTTTAGCAGTTATCCCTGGGACTTACAGGATCGATATACTCAAGATAAGTCAGTAGTAAATAAGATGCAGCAGAAGTATTGGGAAACGAAGCAGGCCTTTATTAAAGCCACAGGGAAGAAGGAAGATGAGCATGTTGTTGCCTCTGATGCGGACCTGGATGCCAAGCTGGAGGTGAGCTGTTCTTATTCTCAGTCCCAGCACAGCCCCCTCACTAGGGTCACAGTCCTAGAGTGTACAGACTTGGACAAGCTTAGTTGTGCTTTATATTTGAAAACATGCTGCAAACAACTAGTTCATGAGGAAAAAAATCTAAGATGAGGTAAATTCAATCCGAGCATGTTTTTTAAAAACCTACGAATTCTCGTGTAACTACCAGCATGCCTCAGTTAATTTGTTTTTCAAGCACCTTAATGCATTGCATGTGGTAAACTCAATAAATGTTTGTTGTTTGTTGAAAAAAATTAATGCAACCAAAGAGCCACTGCACGTGATCTCAACACTAGGGTCAGGCTAATGCTTACATTTTAAAAAAAGAGGAAAGGACAACAACACAAGATCCTGGAAATTAGAGTCTCATAAACTTGGTATTGAACCCTGAAAAATTCTAGAATGAATTAACTGAGCAGATATTTAGTTAGACCAGTTAATAATAGAGTAAGCTGAATTCCTATCTGGTTGATTCCCAAATACTAACATAACTGGTAGAAGGCCCACTAATCCCCTGTCTTGCAGGACATTCTGCCAGTATTTTAGATTAAAATTTAAAAAGCATACTCATCATTTCCATGAGAAATACTATGTTACATGACCTGATAAGAATTCAAAATGATCTCTAAATTTAACATATCAGATAAAGTTAATGAGCTTGAACACATGATTACAGTAAAAAGCTCAGGGTTTCAAAAAAACTTTCTGAGAAGGGTGCCCAGGATGGTAGAAACCGTGGTTATACTGGAACAGAGAGGTTTAAGGGAGCTATATTAGCTGTTGATTGCATAGAAAGGCCTGTCATTTGGATGAAGGATAATTCATCCTGTGCATCTGGAGGGAGAACCAGACCCAGGGCTCCTATTCATAGTATGTACATCTCATGTGTTTATGTGTTTGTCTGCCCTCCCTCCACTGAGAGATCCATATCAGCCTTATTCACCATAATACCATCAGCAGACACACAGTACCCATTCAGTAAATAGTAACTGAATCAGTGTACATGTTAATGCAATTAATGTTCATTCCCAACCCTTTCCCCTGCCAATGGAATTGTTCAAATTGAAGCTGGGTTTCATAGAGATGTTCTAATGGAGATGGCTACAGGGAGAAACGTGGCACCAGGAGGCATCAGTTCTGATTTTAGTGTTCTTTATACAATTGAAATGATTATACGTCGCATATGCTTTTCATGTTTCGTACCTTTATTTTTTTTCTTTTTAACAATGTAGCAAATACAGGCATTATTCAGAAAGGAATTTAACACGTAATTATTACTTCATTACACACAATACAGTAATTTTATATTTATGCTTAGGCTCTTGCAGCATTTTTACTGAACTAACTGTACTTTAATCAAAATAGCCGCTGTCCTAGGCACATAATATCTAAAGTAATTAGCTGTGACTGGTAACGTTACATGGATGAGGTTTCTGTTGCAGAAATGTTTAAACTCGTGTTGATGCTTATGGAGAGCATGGATTTCATCCATAAAACATGTAAATGACGTGCAAAGCATTTTGATGTGTTCTTACCCTAAGTTATCCACAAAAGGCTAGCTTATGAAACAAGAGCTTTTGTTTTGCTAGCACAGGGCAAGTTTCTGTGCCAAGTTATAATGACGGTCAGATTCTACTATAATCTGTTGGGAAGTTAATATAGAAACGTTGCACTAAGTTTAACTATGTGTCAAAATTGGTTGTTAATAAAATCGTTTTCTCAAATACAGCTCTTAAGTACAAGAACAGACAAAGCTAACCTGTGATGACAGGCAGGTCTTTTAGGAGGGGCCATAGCAGAGTCGCCGGTCAGTGGTTTCTTAGTTCGGGTGTGGTTGCAAGAGTGTATGCAGTTACAGATCTGTAGAACAGAACATTCCAGAGGTGTGCATTTTGTTGCCTTTCATTTACACCTCAGTTTTTTAAAAATGAACAGTGACAACAGAACAGCTCCTGAACATACTTTTTGAACTCCCTTGATCCTATATTCAGGAATTGCTATGTGTTGGTGGTTTGTGACCCATAATCCTGATGTCAAGCATTTGTTAAGGAAGAAATTCAGACTGCTGATTTTCTGTTTCTGTTCTGTTTTTTTTCTTTCTCTTTTCTAAACAGGTAGAAAATACAGAGTAATGAAATGAGATTTAGCAAAATTTATATTCTTCATGACCAAATTTTATTGTATTAAGCATTTCTGGGAATGGTTTTTAATATTTCAAGTATATATGCATACATCTATTTTTATTAGATAATTGGTCATATTTATTATGAAACAGATCATGTGTTTTAACTCAGATAGTGAAGTGCTTCATCACCATGGCCAATAAGCTAAGTGAGAGAGAGAGGGAAAGCCCTACTCTGCCTCATTAGGTGGCTCTTCAGAGGCAGAATGTTTGCCAGGTTTTCTAACTGCTACCAGCTGTGGTCTCTGGGCTGGTGGACAGAAGGTGGAGAAAGTGTGAAGTGTCTGATCTTCTCTTGAGCTTGTCTGGGTTTTTGAAGCAAAGTTAAAATCTAGTTCGATTCTTCTCAGTATAGCCCACCTTCTTTTCCCGTACTTTCTTCTGTTACGGCCTTGGCATTACATTAGGTTTCTTCTCTGTATATCTTATGAAATCAATGGGAAAATAAGGAGTGATAAGGGCTGCTAGCTAAACTCCATTTTACCAGATGTCTTCTAAATGGAACATTCAACTGACTGATTTTTGTTTGCTCTTTATAGAATTGTTTAAGCATGCCATAAAATGGATTACAATCACAAAATAAGCGAATGTCGTGTTTTAAATATGATTCTTAATTGAGGGATCTTACATTTAAAAAAAAGACAGCAAATGGTAAAAGAAATAAATTATGAATGAATATTGGGTCTCTGGTTTACCAAATCTTCTAATTGGGCCCTTCATTTAGGATTTCTGTTTTTCAGTTCTTATTTCAATAATCTGGAGGAAATCAGTGTTCTGCAGATCTTAATTTAGATCACAGAAATGATGAATTCCAGTAAATATAGATAAATAGGAGCATACTTAAAGACCTTGGTCACAGTTCCTGCGCTGAACACCACATAACACCAAGCTTGTGATACTTAGGCTTGTGATCTTGTTGTTAGTGGGCAAATAAAACACGGTGGTTATGTTCCGATAATAATTTTTTATTTCACTATCTGTTATAATTTAACATTTTGTTTGTATTTTTATTATAGCTGTTTCATTCAATTCAGAGAACCTGTTTGGACTTGTCTAAAGCAATCGTACTCTATCAAAAGAGAATATGTTGTAAGTATGCCCTAAGTGTGAATATTGATCAGATAAACAGTAAGAAATAGGATATTTTGCTTTAATATATCATTTCATATGTTTAGAAAGTAAGTCAAGGAAATTACTATTTAGGAGTGTCTGTCTTTGCTCTCTCTTTTTTAAAGATTTTATTTATTTATTTGACAGAGAGAGGGAACACAAGCAGGGGAAGTGGGAAGGGGAGAAGCAGGCTTCCCACTGAGCAGGGAGTCCGATGGGGCGCTCAATCCCAGGACCCTGGGATCATGACCTGAGCCGAAGGCAGAGGCTTAATGACTGAGCCACCCAGGCGCCCCTGTCTTTGTTCTTTAATTGGTGGGGAGGAGGGTCTCTAATAATTTTATCAGAAATCCTTTACATAGGTTGTTTATCATTCAGTGCAAGTAACTGTAACAAGAACTTTATATTGGGCCTCCTGTGGGTAAGTACAGGCCATTTATTTTCCTATTATAAAAAAGTTTTCTCAGTTTTATGTGTGGGTTTTCTAAAATTTTGGGTTGTTTTTATTTGATTGCCTTGGCTCTCATATCCAGTTTTGTTCCTCTTAAAATGGAGAGAAATCACAAACAGGTAATTTATTAACTGTATTTTGTTGACAGCACTTCTTCATGAGCATTTTTTAAGTTGGATATTGGGTTATTGGGGAACAAGATTCTGCCTAAAAGTTATTACCAACAGTTATCTCTAAAATGCTAAATATCAAGTTGTGTGTTAGTATGTTTTAAAATTTCCTTTTGTAGGTGATTTAATAGTATAATTTCTGTATTTCTGAGCAGGAATATAGGAAATTTTTTTGTTTCTGACTGCTGCTACACCTCTTTCCAATAATCACAAAGTAACAATTTGTAATTTTCCTTCATTAGTCTTTGTTAAGACTATTGTGGGGAAGTACAAAGTGCTAGGACTTAGAGGCAGAATTTCATAAATTTTCTGTTACTGTTTACTAAGTGTTTGAGATAAGACTTCTCCAGGGCTATAACTCCATAGTCTTGAGTTCTGAGGAAGTCAAGACACATGACACATACCCCCACCATTTCTCTGTCCCACATCTAGTTAGTCTTAAATGGTAGTCCATTTTGTCTCCTGAATAGGTTTCAGAGTCTTCCTCTCTCCCTCTCTACTGTCACTACCTTAGTTCATGCCACCACCATCACTCTCTTACTTGATTTGCTATATCAGCTTCCTAAATGATCTCCCTGTACCCTGCCCCCCCCCCCCAGCCCACTGTCGACACCACAAAGAGCTCCCAGTGATCTAAGCTAGGACAATTTGAAAAACAAAATAAATAACAATAGTATCGGATTATAACCCATGAAGTAAAGTAAATATCCATTAAGTCAGTGTGGAAATAGACAAACAGGGAAGAAGAAACTCTTTCTTATAAAATAACTCTGGTTAATAAATATAGAAAGAATGAGGGAACCATAAAATCTCCATTAGGCAAATACCACAGTAAGAATTGTAGCAGGCAAGGTTTACTGGAAGATGGCACAATCAGTGAACGAAAGTTTGAGGAGAAACTGGGTATTTGCATAGCATCATGTATTTCCCTCCAAGATTTTAAATAATTACGAAAGGAGGAAATCATAATTTTACCATGGAGTAACTCAGTAGACACCACCTGAATTAAGTGATCGAGATTGACATCACTAGTGATAATGTGTGTTGGTATCATGTGGTCCTGATATCATCACTTAAGAAGGCCACTTCACCTCTGTGGTTTCCCTCCCCAAAATCTGTCACCCCAGTCTAATTGTGAGAAATAAGACAAACCCAAATTGAGGGACATTCTGCACAATACCTAACCAGTACTCTTAAAGGGCACAAAGGTCATGAAATACAGGACAGGCTGAGAAACTGTCACAGATCGAAGGAGACTAAGGAATCCTGACAACTTAACGTCAAATCCTGCATTCGATCTTAGAAGAAAAGGGACATTAATGAGAAAACTGATAAAATTCAAATAAGGTTATGGTTTAGTTAAGTGTACTATACCAATGTTAATTTCCTAGTTTTGATAACTGTACCATGGTTATGTAAGATGCTAATATTAGGGGAAGCTGAAGAAGGGTATACAAGAACTGTATTCTATTTACAGTTTTTCTATAAGCTTAAAATTATTGCAAAATAAAAAGGTTTAAAAAAGTACATTGGATCATGTTGCTTCTCTGCTGTAAAGTTTCAAATAGAACCTAAGGTGAGATCCAGACTTCCATACCATAGTCTATAAATTCCTACATGATCTGGCCCAGCTTGCATCTCCAGCCACTTTTGCCCTTACCCACCATGTCACCTGAGGCCTTTTGCGCTCACTGTTTCCTCTGTCTGGAATGTCACTGGCCTAATCATCTCAATAGTGACCCCTTCTTGACATTTAGAGCCCAGCTTAATGGTCACCTGCTCAGAGAGGCTTTTCCTGACCACCCAGCCCAACGCATCTTCTCTCACTCCCCTTCTTTTATTGCTCTATCTGGTATTTTTCTTTTTGTGTTTTGTGTTTGTGATGACAGATTTTTTATTTTCTGTCTTCTGTTACACAAACAAAAGCTCCATAAAAACAGGGAACTTGTGTGTCTTGTCCATCTTTATATTTCCAGTGGTAAGAACAGTGCCTAGTACATATTAGATCATCCATAAATCTGTGCTGAGTGAATTAATGCTGCCAAGCTAATTGGTTTTATAGTTCTTTAGTTCCCTTTTTAGGATACATCTGAAAATCTAATCAGCAATTAAAAATGAATAGGGTTTTTTTTGGTGTGTCTGAATTCTTTTTTTTTTTTAATTTTTTATTGTTATGTTAATCCCCATACATTACATCATTGGTTTTAGATAGTGTTCCATGATTCATTGTTTATGCCTAACACCCAGTGCTCCATGCAGAACATGCCCTCTTTAATACCCATCACCAGGCTAACCCATCCTCCCCCCCTTCCCTCTAGAACCCTCAGTTTGTTTTTCAGAGTCCATCGTCTCTCATGGTTTGTCTACCCCTCTGATTTCCCCCCTTCATTCTTCCCCTCCTGCTATCTTCTTCTTTTTTTTTTTTCTTAACATATATTGCATTATTCAGGAAATGACAGATGTTGGCGGGGATGCGGAGAAAGGGGAACCCTCCTACACTGTTGGTGGGAATGCAAGCTGGTGCAGCCACTCTGGAAAACAGTATGGAGGTTCCTCAAAAAGTTGAAAATAGAGCTACCATACAATCCAGCAATTGCACTACTGGGTATTTACCCCAAAGATACAAAAGTAGGTGTGTCTGAATTCTTAAGTCCCAGTTAAGTTAGACCTTTTAAGTGGAAACTGGCAAGTCATCTGATACCTGTGTTGCACCTGAATTTTAAACTTCTATAAATTAATTTCAGTATTTGAATTTTAAAGTTAAAATTAAGGAATGAACATCCCTTCTCGGAAAATGACAGTCATCACTTAGTAACCCAAGCTGGAGTCTGATGAGGCTGAGATGTTTTCCACCTCTCTCTGAGTAACACTGCCAATTAATTAGAGTCCAGCTCTTAAAAGGAAACCTGTTTCCCACCCCAAGTTTAATACTCAAGTGCATAAAATAACAAAAATAATTTTTCAAATGCCTCAACTTACTTAGGCTTATTTAGGAAAGAGTACATTTCACCAACTATATAATCATTTAGGTACAATGAATTGGTTTCTTCGTAGCCTTAAGCTAAATATGTTCATTTCTATGTGACTTGAGACTTCAAGGTAAAAAAGGTGACAGTAGTCTCATGCTATTATGAACAAAAATGTGAAATTGCTCTCCATAGGGACATATTCATTGTGGAATTGAGTGAGTCCTATATCAGTAAGTAGAAAGAAGTTACAGAAGGTATTAAAAACAACAAAACTTATAATTATAGTTTTTTTTAAATCTACATAGAATCATGGCATAAATATCAAATAAGCATTTAAAATGAAATAAAGTGGGATAGGAGGTGGTGGGGGGAAATAGTGTATGAGGATAATGAGGCAAAAATTATAGTTAATTTAATTTTACAAGCACTTAACAGTGCCCTGAATGCCCAGCTTGGGGAATCCATAGTTGGATGAGGTCCCTGTCCTGAGAAAGTTAGAGTCTCATGGGATAGACAGACACATACCCAACCATGAACACCCTAATATCAGATGCCGAGAGGGCGCTGCTATCCAGAGAAATGGGGATCAACTAATTCACAGCCTTTGAGCTTTGAGTAGTGAACTTGATTCTTGAGGGACAGAGAGAAAGGAGAGTAGTCATTTATTTCTCAGGAAGAATGGATTCCAAAAAATTCATCCTCTGCAATGTTTAGTGTGAGCTACAGTCACAAATTAATAAGGAAGCAGTAGCAAGTATAACCTTCACCTTTGGATTTGTGGTTCCTGGCTTATGCTCTCATTGGAGAGGTTATGTCAGGAATGGGATGCATTCTGAAGGAATTGTGGATTGTTTATGAAAAGGGACAAGAATCCTAGTAGCATTTAAAAAGCATTTTTAGAGACACATGATGTGTAAATGCATAAATACAGAAATGTGAAATAAGAATAGTGTTCAGAGTAAGTCCATAGAAATGCTGTATTTAGAAAAGAAAACATTTAGGAAACTCAGTGTCACTCTTTGCTCAGCTGTTGGTAAATGTGGATTGGGGACCAGTGGCTGTGTAAGAGCCCACTGTTCCATTGTTTGAAGACACACAGTTTTATAAATCAGCCCCAAGTGTAGAGAAAGAGAGTGTTTTGCTATTGAAAATATTGATGCTATGATTATCTTTCCATATGCAGCTTTGTGCCCATTTCACTAATTCCTTGGAATGTACTCCTAACAGTAGAAGTGCACTGTTAAAAGATACATAGAATTCTGTAACATTTCATGTTTACTGCCAAATGAATCTGCAGAAAGCATGTACCAGTCACTAGCTCACCAACAGGGCCATCTCAGGTTGTCTTTAGAAATAAAGCCAAGTTTAGGCATGACCAATTCACGGTTCCAGCTCTGCATTTTTTTTTAATTTTTTTTGAAAATTTATTTATTTGACAGACAGCGAGAGAGAGAACACAAGCAGGGGGAGTAGGAGAGGGAGAAGCAGGCTTCCCGCTGAGTAGGGAGCCCGACGTGGGGCTTGATCCCAGGACCTGAGATCATGACCTGAGCTGAAGGCAGACGCTTAATGGACTGAGCCACCGCCCCCAGCTCTGCATTTAAAAAACCCATGAAGGCATAGGGTACCTGGGAGGCTCAGTCACTTAAGCTTCCAACTCTTGATCTCAGCTCAGGTCTTGATCTCAGGGTCATGAGTTCAAGCCCTATGTTGGGCTCCATGCTGGATGTGATGCCTACCTAAAAAATAAACCCATGAAGACATTAAACTGATTACCCCCCACCCTCAATCCCCACTCCCACTTCCAACCAAAAACCCACATCATGAATAAGGTATTAGAATTGCTTTATTATCAAGTAGAATGTAACTCAGAAAGCAGAGATCAAAAAGTCAGCGAGAGAGAATAAGCAGAGGAAACTGGCTCTGTATTATAGGCAGCCACAAAAGATTCCCACAGTCATAATCGACAAACCCAACTTTTTTATTTCAGCTTGAAACAGCACATTATCGGCTCGCTTTTCAGTGCAGAGGTCATTTTCTGGTTCTGATTACAGGGCACCAAACACACTGACAGATGTACTCAAGTGAATTTGATCTCTCCTTTTGTAAATGGAGGGACAGCATGAAAGTTAAATGGTGGGAGGGGGGGAGCTTACCTTGTAGCTTGCCACGTGGATTTAATTTCATCCCGTCTTTGCCTCTAAAAGAGCGAGGACCGTGTGGTGTCTCTCTCCGCTCTGTAATAAAAATGCTTATTGTTCACGGCTCCTTTTGGTCTTTTCTTCATCAGTCTTGTCTCAAGAAGAAAACGAACTGGGAAAATTTCTCCGATCCCAAGGCTTCCAAGATAAAACCAGAGCAGGAAAGATGATGCAAGCAACAGGAAAGGCTCTCTGCTTTTCTTCCCAGCAAAGGTGTGTGGCCTTCACTGGGGCTCCATTTGGGGGGTCGGCAAAGAATCTGGGATCCACCCAGCCGTGGAGGGGACTCTCCTGTTGTTCTCTAGAAGGCTCCTGCCTGAGTGAGGAGCTACTCTGTTCTCAGTTACTAGTCTGTTCTTAACTCTCTGATTAAGATAACATGTATGATTTATTTTCCTCCCAGTAATTTTTAAGTTTTTTCTTTTTTTCATATTTCTCCTGGTCTATAGGGAGCATGTTATGTACCAATCACTGTGAGTGCTGCCTAGGCTTATGTTTGACCTTTAGCATTGCTAATAGCATTCAGTCTGGTCCCCTACCAGCAACTGATTAAAGCAGTAGCCTAATGAGACCAGGTGGAAGGGTTCCTTCTCTGCTCTCTGTGGGCCAATTAACTTTGGAGAGGTGGTGTTCACGATGCCCTGAACTATTCTGCTCAGACCCTGGACAAGCAACATCAGCAGCATCCCCTAGAAGCCTTTTAGAAATGCAGAATCTAGGCCCCATCCCACAACTGCTGAATCCAAATCTGCATCTTAATGAGATCCCTGGTTGATTTTGATGAACATTTAGAAGTTTGAGAAGCTCTGGTAGAGAGGAAATTGTGGCAGATGAGTGACATTTTTTTTTAACACTCTCATGACTCATTTTTATGGTTGGTGTAGAATAAGCAAGAGCCCCTGCATATAGTTGCATTTTGTGCCTGAGAAAAGTAACACTCCTTCTCTACTCCTCCCCCCCACAATAACAAACTAGCCCAAAAATGTCACTCACTAATATAGGCAAGATTATACCTAAATAAGGCGTTGTAGGTAGTTTCCAAAAATGTTCAGGCTACAAAAATTTCACTTAAATTGTTCAACATTTTCTTCTCCTAATTTCTCCTTCTTTCCTTCCCTGTGGACCAAGAGCAGACGTCAGTCTGTTACACAGGTGTTCCTATGAAATCCTGAGAAAGCTGGAGTAGCAGAAAGAGACCAACTGTGTCAGTTTCCCAGGGTCCCACTCCTGGGTGTGTTGGTTCTGCCTAATAACATTTGGACCCCAACTTTGTGGACAGTGCCAACTTTCACAGTTGAACAATACCATTTCCAATAGTTCTGTATCCATTTCCCAAGAAAAGTGTTGCTTATGATTTTTAATTGTACCTTTTAGGGGTGCCTGGGTGACTCAGTCATTAGACATCTGCCTTCAACTCAGGTCATGATCCCAGGGTCCTAGGATCCAGCCCTGCACTGGGCTCCCTGGTCCATGGGAAGCCTGCTTCTCCCTCTCCCACTCCTCCTGCTTGTGTTCCCTCTCTCGGTGTGTCTCGGTCAAATAGGGAAATACAATCTTAAAAAAAAAAAAAAATTGTACCTTTTAATCTAATCGTTTTTCCTTGTAAAAAATACGCATTGTTTCAGAGAAAATTAAAATGCAGACAAATCAAAACAAAATTAAAAAGCAATTAAAATTTTACTAATAGAGATGACCCACTTTTAACCCCTTGATGAATATTTTCTATGCATATGTACTTACCCCACCCTTACCAAGATAATTGGTTCTCAGTCTTTCAAAGAGTAAATTCTCATATGTTAAACATATAATTATCACTAATTTCAGTGGGAAAAATTCTTATACATACCAGTATGCCAAAACTTACATCCGTTTATGGGAAACAAAGCCAAATCCGAAAACAATCACTACAAGAGTTACCATTACTGATCTCATAATTATTTTATAATATGACTCTCTAGCTACACCGTTTCAGAGTTGGGTACCAAATTATCTCCCAGAGCACACATAGGGTACCTTGAGTTTATATAACCTAACCTTTGGTTACAAGCAAAAACAGAAATCGACAAAAACAATGCAAATGATACTTCAAAGCATCACTATAAACTAGCAAAGTGCACTATATCCATAAGTTAATGCAGCTTGGACAACTTTAAAATTTGGAAGGTGACCTGCTGCAAGATGGCTCTGGTTTCATACCACTCAGCTGCTGACCAAGCACATGACATCCCAGCCAGTCCTCCTAAACATAAAGACAGTACAGGATGACCTAAAACTCTCACGAAGTTAAATTTTCAGATCTTGAATGGATGTAATTTGGGATATGCCAGAATATGTTTTTAATATAAACAGCATCATTCCATACAGTTTTTGTATAGTAGTGCTTACTGATCATTTAGCAAATTGATTTTTTGATCAAGTAACCGTAACACATTTTGCTTCTATGTATACATTTTTAAAAACATCTATACCATAGTATTCCAGGGCATGCCACGATGCATTTAACCTGAGCCCTTCTGTCTATTACTTAGGTCGCTTCCACATTTTCCTACTAAAGGATAAATGTCTTTGGAGTAGACCTGTAGATACTTTATTAATCTTTCCCTTTGTGTAGATCTTTATCCATGAAAATGTGCAGCAGTCTTCCACTGAAGCTTGATATTTCTGGTTATTGCGTTTTTCCTTGGTCTAGATGCAGTCCCTGGTAGCACCAGGAAACAGGTTTTCACCTTTCTAATCTTATATGAAGCAAGTTACAGAAAAAAATGAGGTGATTTTATATGCTTTTTTCTTTTCTTCAAGATCTTAACATCTGTCATCATGTCATTACCTCTTCAGAGGTTTCTTTCTAACTTTACAACAGTCAAAGAAATCGAGAATATTTTATTCACAAGATACTTTTTCAGCCAGTTTAGGGAAATTGGTAAGATCCAAGGGAAGAGAAAAAGGAGTCCAGAAATGAACAGGATCCTTAGGGGGACAGCTGAGGGCTGTTTCTCTCTTTAAATAGAAGTCCCCAGTTTAAAAACCTTCACACCAGAATTTGTTTTACTGACTTATTTGATAGTCATTGCTACAACTGTGCATTCAATTTGATGAAAGGTGAGTATTAAATTTAATCCAATGGCGATAAAGCACAAGCTTACTTTATGGCACCATAATATGTCCGAAAACCACCTGCAACACTTACGTAGGATGATGTGAGCAAACTTTTTAGAGAAATGCTGACTATTTAAAAGCAGTGTTTTACAGAAAAGAGGAAAACAGGAGAAAATAGTAAAAGGGTTTTTTTTCCTTAAACAGTTTATTGCCCCCATCTATACTCTGACAGTACTGTTGGAACTGCCAAGCACTGCAGCTCACTAACATTACTGTCCTCTTCAGCTTCATAAGTTTGCCTTTAAATTGAAATGTAATTACTCATTTTCATGTTTTGAACCTATGCCCTGCAACCTCATGGAGACAACTGTATTTTAAGAGTGTAGGTCATGTGACATTATTCATTTTGGATAGGGAAGAAGCAGTATTTCCCTTCCCTGCAAAATAAATATTTCATCCAAAGTTTGATAAGCCTCAAACATTTTTTTCTTGCTGAATAATGCATGTTAAAGCTAACATTATAATTATTTTATATCCACCTTGTATAATATACATTCACTTATGGTATAGGATCCTCAAGTTTTGTTTCTCTATAAGGATCTATCATGTACCCTATCTGTGCCTATAACATGTAGATCCACAGTGCTTCTCTCCCTTCCGAGACCATTTAAAAATGCTTCTGTTTGGGCCACCTGGGTGGCTCAGTCAGTTAAGTGTCCGACTCTTGATTTTGGCTCAGGTCATGGTCTCATGGTCATGAGATTGAGCCCCATGTCAGGCTCTGCACTCAGCACAGAGTCTGCTTGAGATTCTTGCTCTCCCCCCCCCCCCCCCGCCCCGCTCGTGTACTCTCTCTCCCCTGTCTCTAAAATAGATAGATAGATAAAATCTTTTTTAAAAAATGCTTCTGTTCATGCTCCATTCTCTGTGACTGTTGGAGCACGCAGCAGATTGCCCTGGCATTTGGAGAGTAAACTGAAGTGACCTAGCAGGGGAGACCCTAATCATGCACAAGTCCATCCCTCCTCAAAGGGCCAGGCTTCAGAGGAGCAGAGACAGGGATGCCAAGAATAGAAATGGGAAATGATTGTGCCTTGACCTTTCTCCATTAACACAGGATTGGTTCCAGCTCCAGACAGATACTCTTTGCTCAGGCATGAGACTATCCCCAGCAATACTGTTGGAAATACTTCCCAGTGGTCCAGTTAAATAACAGTAATCTAAGGGATCAGTACATGGGTAATCTGGTTGACTCATCAGTTCATCCATTTCAATCAAATATTTCGGCAGCATTGTCTATATTCCAGGCACTCTTCTAGGCTCAGGAATTTAAGATTGGTAAACTGTCAAGGATGGAAACTGCTGGCCTGCTTGGTTTCAAGATTATGGCTTTATCCCCTTGTCTAGGTTGGCCTTGAGAAATCCTTTGTGTCGATTTCACCAAGAAGTGGAGACTTTTCGGCACCGGGCCATCTCAGACACTTGGCTGACGGTGAATCGCATGGAGCAGTGCCGGACTGAATACAGAGGGGCATTATTATGGATGAAGGATGTGTCACAGGAGCTTGATCCAGACCTCTACAAGCAAATGGAGAAGTTCAGGAAGGTAGGAGATTTTATGAAGGTTACCAAGAGGGGTACCTGCTGGAAGGTAATGAGGTGTGATTTGAATCACTCTAGTGAAGAAGACATAACTCAAAAGCACCAAGGATGCAATTAATCATTGCCAGTGTCTTTTTATGTGACAGAATACCAATTAATGTGATATATAATTCTCTAAGGGTAAGATAGAAGAGACAGCTGGAAATTGCTGGGATTTAGTAACTGGTTCTAATTGAAGTCGGATTTTCATATAATGTACACTTTTTGTAAGGTTGTCACTTTAAAATGCTTTTTCATGCATAACTAAAGATCAAGATTAGATCAAATGAAACTGGAAAGTGAGGACAGGCTATTGGAGAATCTTTTTTAATTGCTAATGAATTTTAAAATTAATAGAATAATACTCCTTTGTTTTGTGAAGTGGTTGGGAAGTGGTGGGGTTTGGTTGTGGGATTAACTAATGTTCCATCTGCAGTAGACCTCTTCAGAAATTTGTCTGAATAGTTAGCTGAGAAGATGGGTATGCTCTTAAATTTCCCTGAAATAACTGGTGAGCAGCAGAGGAACAATGTTCCCTTGGTTTTTTAATTATCTTGTGTCAATTTAGCTGTTTGGATATTTGGCCGTATAAGGATATATCCCACCACTAGGTGGCAGTCATACACTGAGTATTTATGAAAATGCAGCGACTGTTGTGTACAATCTTGGTAGTTCTTTGTTTGGTTGATTTGGCTGTATTTCAGGGTGTGAAGGAAAAAAAAATCAAGCAAATGTCAGGTTTGACATAATATTGTGTCAATTATCTTACTTATTTCAAATGATCCCGTTTGTAATTAGTGATGTTGCTTAAAATCCCTAGATTTCTTTTTAGGTACATCATGTGGAGTTGTGAATGGGAAACCCTGCTAGTGCATAGGAGGTGAAGCGTGTGGGATGGGGGAAAGGGGGTACCTTCTGTTGCTTAAGAATAGGGTCACCAATTCTTGACCTACTATTAGATTGATGCAAATTTTTTTAAAAGCCAAATCTTATTTTCATTTGTAATTTGGAGTCCCTCTCTATGAAGGAAATCAGAATTTATTTTAGTTCTGATTATAGATAACCTTAATGTGGTAGCAGTATCTAAGTTTTTAGCAAGGCAGATTTCTGAATTCATGGAAAATCTGAACTGAAAAGTAAAGCTCATTCATTCTATAAAAGAGAAAATCAAGGCCCAAGCCACATTAGAAATTTCCTGACTTTCTAATCAGGCCAGTAATTTGGTTTGTCTTTGACACTTTTTTTGCAGGTTAGAGGAGGATGGAGTAGAGAAGTTAAAACAAAACAAAAAAAACCTTATCTGCAGAGAATAGTGCTAATCATTTTATATCTACTACCTCCTTTAAACCTCACAATAATCGAGGCACAGATTTAATTTTATAGATGAAGAAAATTATACCTATGTTAAGTAACTAGCCCAAGGTCAGACAAGGAAATGAAAGAATCCTAGAAAATATGAATGATTTTTTCCTTAAGAGAAAAAAAAGGAAATTGACCTAAAATTGACATTTTCCTAGTAATACGTGTCCTGTGATTTATTCATTCAAAAAATATTTATTGAGCACCTTTTATGTACCATGTAATAAAAATTAAAATATGGGGCACCTGGGTGGCACAGTCGGTTAAGCGTCTAGCTCTTGGTTTCGGCTCAGGTCATGATATCATGGGTCATGAGATGGCGCCCCAAATTGTCCTTGGGCTCTGCACTCAGCGGGGAGTCTGCTTGAAGATTCTCTTCCTCTGCCCCTTCCCCCAACTTATGCTTACATTCTCTCTCAAGTAAATAAATCTTTTTAAAAAATTTAAAAATACAATTATTCTGGGAGGCAGGAGAATTTCACGTGGACCTGTGTTTATTTGGTTTTATTTTGGAGGGTGGTTACTAGCTGTGTAACAATGAAATAAAAAGCAAGCCCTTCATCATTTGGTTTGAATGTTGAAACAGTACCCACTCTTTAGTGTCATCAATCTGTTGATTTTGGAAAATATGGTTTAAAAGAATCCTTTTCCATGCAGAAGTAGCTGAAGAGATGCCTTACTCTACAATCCCATGTGTGCTGGATTTAATTTAATAGCTGAATATGGTGTACTTTGAGTTTAGGGAAAGACTTCTTTTTTTTTTTTTTAAAGATTTTATTTATTTGACAGAGAGAGACACAGCGAGAGAGGGAACACAAGCAAGGGGAGTGGGAGAGGGAGAAGCAGGCTTCCCGCTGAGCTGGGAGCCCGATGTGGGGCTCGATCCCAGGACCCTGGGATCATGACCTGAGCCAAAGGCAGACGCTTAACGACTGAGCCACCCAGGCGCCCCAAGACTTCTTTTTTTTAAGAAGTCAATATTCAGGACTCCATCCTCCTCTATATTAGGCAGGACTGTCCATGAGGACAGGGACCATATTTGTCTCTTCACTATCATACCCCAGGGGCCAGACTAGCATTCATAGAGCATGGTCAGATTCCAGTCACTGAGTTTCAAGTTCCAGACCCATTGTTTCTCAAATCAATAGGGCATTCTGACCCCACGCAACTCACCTTGTGATGTGTTGGAATTGACATAGGGTTTTGCAGTTAAGAAGTAGTATTATTAATTTGTGGCTTGCTGCTTTCTTTGGAATGAATTTAAATTGTGGAGTTTGCTGTTTGCTTGGAGTTGATAACATGAAGTTTAACTGTGAGCAATCTTTAGCGTTTTGTCCCAGCAGGATTCCATTTTAAACAGAGTCTCCATTTATCTCTCAGAAACAAGTTACCAAAATGCATTTCTGTGACCTCTGGGAGAGGGGTCTGGCTGTGGGTGGCTCCTTAGGAGTCACTATGGGAGGGAGAGTCTCAGCACGTTTCAACTGATGAATCCAGAACTAAAGTAGCATTTTGCTATAAATTCAGTTCTTTGGAGTTTACACTTTCCAAGGAGACAGAATTCTAATTCATCCTCATAGATGAGATCCCCCTGGTTGCAGTCTTAAGTATGCATTCATTCATTCATTCATCCTCGCAACGAATGATACGGAAGCCCCACTGCGTGCTGGGCCACACGCACAAGGATATAGTAGCAGATAAGCAGACAGGATCCCTCCTTCCTGGCACATGTAGTCACGTGGGGATGGAGCAAGTAAACGTGATGTAATAGGATGAGGTGTTGTTGTCTGAGGTGACCCATGGTGCTGCAGGGTCGCTAGGAGGGGCTTCCACAG
The DNA here is from genome assembly GCF_004348235.1 of Phoca vitulina. Classification (NCBI taxonomy): domain Eukaryota; kingdom Metazoa; phylum Chordata; class Mammalia; order Carnivora; family Phocidae; genus Phoca; species Phoca vitulina. The sequence continues at coordinate 57,951,534 of NW_022589707.1, forward strand.
GAAGTCACATCTGAACAAGACAGGAAAGGATGAGTGGGAAGGAGCTGGGTGGAGGGAGGAGGGACTGCTGAGCAGAGTTCCAGGCTGAGGGAGAAACTCAGACAGTGGCCTTTAGATGAAAGCAAACAGGGCACCTGGAAGGACCTGAAGGTTCTTACAACCAGAGCACAGAGGCAGAGCAGGTGTGGGAATGGGGGTGCCTGTACTGTGGCAGCTGGCAAGGTAAGCAGGGCCAGGCTAGAAAGGACATCTCCGGAAGGCCAGGGGAGTGGGAGGGTGTCGAGGTGGGGAGGAGCATGATCGTCTTTGTGTGCTCACCAGGTCACCCAGAATGTAAGGTAGAGAAGGGATTGGGAGGACCCAAGCTGCTGGGAGGACATGGGGAGACCTGGGTGCCCGAGAATGATGATGCACGCGGACCCGGGGAAGTGTATGTTCTGCCCTCTCCCACGCTTTGTAATTGCACCACTTTAATTACAGAGCTCTTCACTCTTCTTAGAAATGAGCAGAATAAGTATAAATAGCAAGATCAAGTGTGCTTTCTCTTCCAACCATTGCTTTTCTCATCATGTTTTCAAGGTGCTAAAAACTTTTTAAATAGGGCGCCTGGGTGGCTCAGTTGGTTAAGCGACTGCCTTCGGCTCAGGTCATGATCCTGGAGTCCCTGGATCGAGTCCCGCATCGGGCTCCCTGCTCGGCAGGGAGCCTGCTTCTCCCTATGACCCTCACCCCTCTCATGTGCTCTCTCTCTCTGTCTCAAATAAATAAATAAAATCTTTAAAAAAAAAAAAAAAAAAAAACTTTTTAAATAATACACAGTGAGCATGACCCAAATGATGAATGAAAAACTTAAACAAAGCAAATAATCTGTTTTCATTCTGACACTGTTTGAAGCACATGGGCCTGATGACAGATCTCTCAGCAGCAACCCTAATAAGCATTTATTAAGTGCCTATATTTGGGGATGGAAATACAAAGAGGTGAAAAAGCTTGATCCCAGCCCTCAAGAAGGACCCTGCTAGTCATCTGTTCCTTGTCAAAATTACCATGATAAACAAGACACCTGGAGAGTGTGGCCATATGTGGCTCTTCTCCTAAAGACCAAATAATAGGAAATGGTGGATGAATTTCAGTGCTCAAAACTGGGTGACGTAGGAGCAGTTGGAAGCCCCCTCCTGACAGTGTGATTCACCCCAGGAGGGAAATGGATGGGAGACTATGCCGTGAAGTATTTTATGAGCAGTTACAATGTGTGATATATGTGCCCTTTGAAGGCAGAGTAAAAGGGTATGATTTAAAAATAGAAGTCAGCTTCTTGTAGCAGATTACATCAGCTTAAGTTGTGAGCTCACAGAAGAGCTTTTGCAGCCTGATGCCCTTGAGAGAGTCCTCCTGTGGTCAATTAACTGTCTTGTTTTTCTTGAAAGTCAGAAATGGGATGGAAGGTAATTATTCTAAATGGAATAAAAGCTGCGTTAGGTGTAAGAAAATAGTTCTGAATCCTCTAAAGAGATAATATGGAAATGTATATGTGGGCATTTGTTATGAGTCGGGGTCCTTATAGACAAGGACAAGGGAACCAGCGTTTTAATGAGGGCCATTTATTAAATGGCTTAATCAAATCCTACAGCATTTGTCTAGGGTTTCATCACCATAATTCAAAAGGGTATCTAAAAGGGTATTGTAGGAAATGTGAATGATACACACTGGTATTCTTGGGCTTGTGTCTATTTAAAATAGTGTTAGATTTTGGAGAGCTGTCAACTCACTAAAAGACCTGTTATCAAAGGATATGTTACTGTGAGAGGTTTCTTAATAACAGTGGCTTAATATGTGGGGCCTTATTGGGGTCATTAGTGGTGTTCCTGTGTCCGACTAAAGGTTTGGGTCTATAGAGCTTGGTCAAGGACTAGTAAACAGCAGTATTGACGTTAGAGGCTCTTTTTTTTCCTGTGGACAAAGACTTGGGTTAATTAATTTGACAGTATCATTAATTACTGCTGAAATCATTGGTCTTTGTCAGAGGTCAGGCTCTTTTAGCAATTGAGGGCAGGTCCCACGGGAGCTGGAGACGCCAAGTAATGCAGGAATATCACCGCTCAGCCATCTCCTCATTCTGTGTTAAAAGCCTTTCCTTTTTGCCCAGGCCATCCAGCTTTCTGGCTTGCACTGGTGTTCTGCTTCAGTTCAGTGCCAAGGGCAGGGCTGAGACGCCCCCAGTGAGTTGTGTTGAGTGAGCGTGGAGAATTTCAGGTTTGGGTCCATACAATAGACCAACCCTATGAGCCTACTTAAGCAGTGCCTTAACTCCAGGGCTCTGCTTTAATTCATACATAAAAGGGGAGGATGTTTGACCCATTATCTTTTCTGTCTCTTCTAGGGCTAAAACCCTATGCACTGGCTTGAGTTCTTTGATGAGGTGAAAGTTCCTTTTGTAAAGCTAACACGCTCTTGAACCTATCTGTTTCATAGGTTCATTTGCTGGTTTTTGGTGTGTGCTTGTTGTTTGTTTTGGCTGTTTAACTAGGGAGCCTATTTTTTTGTGGTCCCTAAAAAGATCAAATCAAGTTGCTAAACCCTACCCCTGGGTAGTTGTTTCTTTATCCTACCTAAATGCCATAGGAAAAACGTGCCATTTTCAACGGCACAAGTGGGAAGGGAACACATAATTATACCCTTGCTTTCATTTTTGAATTTCATGAGATGAGGCCTTTGGGGGTCTATCTGTCTTTATTGATTTCCCCCTTGAACTCAGTGAATGGCAAAAATTAGAGTCGGGGTTAAGTCAAGACCATTTGGAATCGCAGCATGAAACAGATAACTTGCAGACCTGGCGGCCGGCTGGCTAATGCTCCTGATTGGAAATAGAGAGGAAGGAGCATGACCTCAGAGTTGGGATGGCCCTACCCTCTGTCCCCAGCCCTGCCTACACCAGCTGTGACAGCTTGGAGAGGTCTAGTGAGCCTATTGCAATTTTCCCATTCACTAAAGGAGAAAGAGGTACTAGATGATCACCAAGCTCTCTTCCAGTTGTAACATCTTTAATATTCTTTAAATTGTTAAGCTCTGGAATCATTAAGCTCATCTGTAGAGAAATGTAGACACTGCGGGTACAGAGCCAACCTGTCCTTTGTCAGTGTAGTGTTTTCCTCCTACTACAGGGTAAGTGCTAGTCTTATTGAGTCTGCTTGATCCTGTTGCTCTAATCTCAGACTCTGGAAAAGAAGAATATTTCACTCATAATTCTTGGGTAGAGGAGACTGAAATTTGTACAAAATGATTCTAATTATCTTTTATTTAGATAATACTTGGTGCAAGGGTCAGAAACCTCTGGCCCACGGGCCAGCCACCTGTTTTAGTAAGTGAAGTTTTTATTGTAACATGACCACGCACATTCACTTATGTATTATCTCTGGCTGCTTCCATGATACCGTGGGGAGTTGTGTAGTTACAACAGAGACTGTGGTCAGCAAAGCCAAAATATTTACTTTCTGCCCCTTTACAGAAAAGAGTTTGCTGGCCTCTGATTTATAGGCACCTCTAGTGCATGCTGAAGTTAAGAAGTTTTAAGAATTTAAAAATGTTTAATTATGATAAAACGTAAAACATAAAATTTGCCATCTTAGCCATTTTTAAGTGTCCAGTTCAGTAGTGTTAAATATATTCACATTGTTGTACAACAGATCTCCAGAACTTTTTCATTTTGCAAAACTGAAACTCTGTATGCATTAAACATCCACTCCCCATTTCCCTCTCCCCCAGCCTCTGGTAACTATCAGTCTACTCTCTGTTTTTATGAATTTGACTACCTTAGATACGTCATATATGTGGAGTCATGCAGTATGTGTCTTTTTGTGACTATCCTATTTCACTTAGCATAATGTCAAGGTTCATCCATGTTGTATCATGTGGCAGGATGTCCTTCCTTTTCAAGGAATAATAATAATTTTAAGGAATAATATTTCATTGTATGCTTATACCACCGCATTTTATTTATCTATTCATTCACCAACAGACACATTTAGGTTACTTCCATCACTTGGCTAGTGTGAATAGTATGCTACTTTATGAACATGGGTGTGGAAATAACTCTTTAAGACCCTCCTTTGAACCCCAAATACATAATAAACAAATGTAATATGCATCTTATAAATGTTTCTATTACTGAATGTAATTTAATCCCGCCATTGAATAAAACTGAGACTTGGGCTCTGCAAGCAAGGAGTCATTTGATTTTATCATCCTAGAAGATATTGTGTACACATACTAATTCATAATTTATATTATCTAATTTCTGTGAGAATAGTAAATATTGCTATGTTTTTTAAAAATAAACCTATATAATACCATAAAAGCAAATGTTTTGGTTTAAAATAGATTTTTTTCCATGGGGGAGTGAAGAGAAGTACTTCTCTCTTGAGAGAGGTATCACATCTTTGCATATGGCATTTCTCCAGTTGTTTGAGGGAAAAGCTTACTTAACTCTCAAGTTTCAGAGTAGACTCTGGACAAAAGTGTGTTATCTGAGTGTGAACTGATCCCAGCCAAGATAGTTTTCCTTTTGCCAAATTGTCTGGCTTTTCTTCCTAAGACTTATATGTATTGGATGGCATATGCAAACCTGGTTTCTGGAATTTTGCGGATGATAATATACAAAACATAAGATTTTCCTGAGTAGAACCGTCAAGTTCCAGATCAAAATGCTGCCATATAATAAGCCCATTTTATAACAAGGGCTTCTCAGTGCGTTAGCAGCTAGAATGTCTTAGATGGATTCCTTATTTCCATGTTTCATCATGTTGTGCTTTTGGCTGCAGGGTCAGAGGAGTGGTTGGCGCCCGTGACTCCCTCCCTCCCTCCCTCCCCCCCAGCCCAACCGCAGACTGTTCCATCTGCTTCTGTCTCCGTTGGTAGCTCCTAAAGAAGGTGTCATTTTAGATTATGCTTAAATGGAAAATCACTGTATTCAAGTAGTATGATCTACTAGTTACTGTCTCTCTAATTTCTGTCTCCAAGTCTGCCCTATCTGTCTACCCCTCCAGATTACCCTCTTCCTTTTGGTTAACAGCTCAAATATCATCTTTCCCAACTAGTCCTCTTATTCTCTCTTGGCAAACTGGTTGCAATTCTTACCATCTTCAAAAATTTAGTATAAAAGAAGACAGTTGTGCCCTCGTGGGTTAGCTAAGCACTCTGGTTTTGAATGTTTATACTTTAGGGATCCATCCCACTGTGCTATTATTCTTATTTTACAAAATGGTGGTTTACTTAGGTACACAAAATAGAGTGTGATTTTATTTAATTTCAAACAGAGACAATATATCTACTATTTCCTGAATGCCAATAACATTACAGTACTGTAAGTTACTTTTATTAGAGTTAAAAATAATTTTCTTCAGATACATTCTTCTTTACAACGAGACTTTTCAGTGACAGGAAAGAAAAAATAATGATTTGATGGTTGTCTGGATTGTCACTTTTACATCAGACTGGATTTTTTAATTGGCTATGGAGAATTAGTATTTCAGAAAGAAAACTCTAAATCACAATTGCTTTTGGGAAAAACCTGTGTTCTGTATTAGTTTGTCATCAGGGGATATTGAAAGGTTTTGAGTAGTACTTTTTAAATTATTGGGTTATTTTTTGAGAATCCTCCCCCACACAAAGTGTTTCTGACAAAATTTATCCAAGTAATATTGGCTATGTGATGGAGTCACAGACTGTTAGTGGTTTCACAGTTTTCCTGTCTCTCAGTAAAACTCAGAATCTTCTTGCATCCAAGTCTTAAGTCCATCTATACTTCGTGTTTGAACTACCACAAGAATGAGTTCATAGAAAACTGGTATTTCCATTCATAGTTCTGAGGTTAAAAAAAAAAAAAAGACATTTGATGATTACTTGATCTTCCGAAAACTGACATAATAGTAATCTCAGAGGGAGATTAGCCATGGAGGCCCACATGTTATCCAGCGTATGACCTGGTCCGTGGTGGCTCTGTTCACTAAAGCGTGCAGTTTCTCCACCAGTTTCAACTCACATGTCTCACAGTGGCTTCACTTTGCCTCCTTTAGTAAGTTTTGGGGAAAACCTTGAATAGAAAGCAGCTTTAAAATGTGTATGCTTACTCTTCTAGCATAAAATTTTCAGGACAATTCCAGGTATAATAGAACTATCCCAAGGGAAAAAATTCTTTTTCATATTCAACAGTTATCCCACACTTAATCATTACACAGGATGAATGAAATTCATATATAGGAGTCCTAAAATCTTACACTGGCCAATTTCACATGGACTCAGGGAGTCCTAAGAAGAAGCAGGCCCTTGAAAGGCCATTGGTATAACTTTGACATGAAATTCCCACATGCATTAATCGGGCCTCTGTTGTTCCCATCAAATGAAATATGATTTTAGGTCTTGGTAACACTTCACAGTTGATTGGCTCTTTCTATCCAACTACCCGTCTATCTGTCCATCCATCTATTTAAATTCACTCCCCAGCTGTGATCCTGAGACAACCATTGTCATTTAGATGCTGATTCCTTACTGTGGTTCTTCTGGTGACTGCTGACATTGGAATAAGGGATACTTCTCAAGATAGATTAATTACATAAACAAATTGAGGGATGGGTTTTTTTTCTGCTTTGTTCTTTTAAATAGCTGCCCCTCCCTCCCCCACGCCTTCAGAGGTAGGACTCTGCATTCTTCTAAGCAAACTTAGTTCATGGGTATTAGTTCATGTTATGAGAGAGGTCCAGGCAAAAAGACTTGGAAAATAACCCACATATAGGGAAGAAGGACCATATGAAAGTCCCATAGATTAATGCATGGGACATAAATAAATTTCTCAAATAGACTGGGAAGCTGAAAAGAAGCTAGCAGAGTAAAATTTATTACATTTAGGGCCTTGTTCCCATTCAGTTTTTGTTTTTGTTTTTGTTTTTTTTGTCTTAAATTAGGGGAAAAAAGATATAGGAGAACCTGGCAATAGTGATTGCTTCTGCGGCAGGGGACTAGATTGGGGGATGGGAGACGGGGTAAGAGAATGAGGTTGGAGTTGCACCGTATGCCTTTTTTGGGCTTTTAAAGTTTGTGCCCTACGCATGTATTATCCTTCCAGTTACATGTATAAAAATAATGATAATTAATGAGATTCGAGTGAGAACAGATAATATCTGGTAGAAGGAAAGAATACGGATAGAAAACTCTTAAGTTGACAAAAACAGATGAAAAGCCAGGTTCCAAAGATGATGTCACATGAACAGCCAGATGAAGAGTTTGGAGGCTGAAGTCATTTTCAAGAGCCATCCGCAGGGAGAGAGCCATGTGAGGTGGTTAAGTCACTGAAGAGAAGAAGGATCAAAGGCAAATGCCTGAGGGAAACCCACCAAAATCCAGGAAGAGGAGAATGTTTCTTTTGAAAGCCTTCATGGTCCTAAGAGAACTGGAACGAGCCGAGTTATGCTTATCCCGAAGGGTTTGGGGAAAAGGTGAGAAAGTAAACAGATAACTTTTCCCATCTCCTCTCAGTCCTAGAAGGAACAAGTTCTCTGATACACAGCATTGAGAATGTAGAGAAAATCCTTTCCCAAAAAAGAATCAAAGGGGGAGCGGGCAGCTGTTTCAACGGGAACACTCTCCATGGTTTGGACCCCATGTTAGGTCCTTGGAGTTGGGTTGTAGCATCATGTAGGCTGGTATTGAGTCTCTTAACTTGGAGGTTTTCTGCTGGCTTGAATGACATGTTCTGTGTTCACTGTCCACATCTAATTCTCACGCATGCTAATTAATATACTCAGACAACATCTTGCTGGCACTACAGTCTCTCTCTCAACCCTTTACTCTAAATTTAGCAGTTTCATCAGTTCCTTTTTATTGGTAGCCTTCCAGGTTTTACAGATGAAACCAAGCATCCTTATGTGCCTGTGAGCACTGATTTTGTCATTAAAATTTATGGAGAAGTAATATCAGTTGTCATAAATCAATCTCTATCCACTTTGGCTTCCTAGTATTTATTTATTACTCGTTTATTTTTAATACTCTTACAAGGGCCTCCTAATGCTCAAGTCTAAAAAGAAATTGAAATACACGCAGATGCTAAACCACATGTCTTTCTGTGCACACATTATGAATTGGGCTCCCACTAACTGAATGTACACATCAAAATCAGGTATGACTGGGAAGGCATAAGGGCTTTGTAGCTACCAGGGCTCCCAGAGACTGCAGTGTGCTCAGGTTTCACTGAGATTTTGTCATGGTCACCATAAATCAGTGTTTTAAAAAGTTGGAAGCATCTTCAATTTTAAAGATTTCTATATCTTCCTCATCCAGACAGTGTAGGCGATGCTTCCTCACCCTCCTTCCCCAAGCCCTGCTGGGAAAAGCCAATGATTTGTAAATTGAAGCTATGTCAGCTCAAGCTTTTATTGGTACTTATTACCCGGGCCTCCGTCTGCTTTTAATTTTAATTCTCTGCTGAAAGAACTAGCTCGGCCTTTTTTTTTTTAATTTTTGCACGTCTTTCTACTTTAAAAAGCAACAGCTAAAAGTAGTGATGTGAGCCAGACAATGGTTTCCAAAGTTAGCCTCCCTCTTTCCTATCCTTAGTGTATTTTAGGTTTGGGGCAAACCTCTTGTTTTCAGTATTGACCTACTTGCCTCTCTTCTCTCCTGGCATGTCCCCATTTCCCCCACTATCCTGCAATTTCAGCTAATAAATCATGTAAGGAAAGTAGACATTAAGAAACTGATGTTAGGGAAGAGGGTTTTGAAAATAAAATGAAGATTTGATCAATTTTTTCACCTATCCTTTGAGAAAGCAAGAACAACATATTTTAATAGAATGTTAAACATAAGTTGTGCAAAAGTCAAAATACTGCTCACTTTATTTTATTTTTTTATTTTTTATTTTTTTTAATTCCAGTAGTGTTTCTTTTTTTTTTTTAATTTTTTTATTGTTATGTTAATCCCCATACATTACATCATTAGTTTTAGGTATAGTGTTCCCTGATTCATTGTTTGTGCATAACACCCAGTGCTCCATGCAGAACATGCCCTCCTCAATACCCATCACCAGGCTAACCCATCCTCCTACCTCCCTCCCCTCTAGAACCCTCAGTTTGTTTTTCAGAGTCCATCGTCTCTCATGGTTCTTCTCCCCCTCCGATTTCTCCCCCTTCCTTCTTCCCCTCCTGCGACATTCTTCTTCTTCTTTTTTTCTTTCCTAACATATATTGCATTATTTGTTTCAGAGGTACAGATCTGAGATTCAACAGTCTTGCACAATTCACAGCGCTTACCAGAGCACATACCCTCCCCAGTGTCCATCACCCAGTCACCCCATCCCTCCCACCCCACCCCCCACTCCAGCAACCCTCAGTTTGTTTCCTGAGATTAAGAATACTGCTCACTTTAAAGATATCTTTTTTATAGTACAAAAGCACAGCGGATATTTAAGTTCTACACTGAACAATATGATCGGTTTATTTATATGAGATAATTAACATATTTGAATTTTTTCCCAGCCAAGGGTTTTTCTTAGCATTCTGCCATATAGATAGATGTAGCAGCTACTTAAATATGTACACAATGCAGAATATTTCTGATTAAATATTTGTAAAATGCTCTTCAATTTAAAAAGCTGTTTCATATTCATTAATTCATTAAAGCTACACAGCAGTTCAGCAAGGGCGTGAATTCTTTGTCATGTTTCACAGCTAAAACTGAAAAGGCAGAGTCTGACAGACTTGCTCACGGTCACATATTTGAATCAGGATTTGAACCCGAGTCCTCTGAATCCAGAATCAGTGCTGCTTCTCCCATTTCTGCCCTGAGTTCTTCCTAATCCAATGAATGGATCCCTGTGTGTAGTGAAGTCACTATAGGAGAAAAGGTTTTTGTGGTGGAGGAGACCCAGCCTTGCATTAAAGCAGGAGCCACATCTTCCAGAACATTCTGCATCCTCCGTTCTCATTTTCTCTGACCCCAAATGCCCATTTTACTAGTACTGTTAAAGAGTATTTGGATTTTTTTCTTTCTTCTCACTAGGCCAGCTCGTCAATCTGTCTTCTGAACATCTAGTCACATTTCTACATTCAGCATTTAGCACTTTTCTTCTACCTTGCTCTCTGAGTGCCCTTTTGAGGTGAAATGGCTGGTGTTCAGCATGGGTTCCTTGGGGTCAGGTGCCTAAATCCCACAGCAGGATACTTCAAGCTCAGAACCCCACGTCCGAATGAATGGTATAAGGCTCATGGATGGAAAATAAACATCACAAAGGCCAGCACTCTGTCCAAGGATCCTGTGCATATTGGCTTGTAGGTTTAAAGCCAGTGCACTATGGAAAGACTTTTGACTCCTGAGAAGAAAGGAACCGACAGAGAGGCCCTACAGCAAATAGGCACAGATAGACAGCAGTCCTCTGTGATGTTTCCCGTGAAGGACACACATACAACCAACCCTGAGTTAGGGCCTCTTTGGTTCATGTTGAGTATGAAAATCCTCTGAGAAGCAAGTTGGACATGGAGAATCCTGGATTCCACCTGAGGATCCTGATTCAGGAAGCCTGGGGTGGGGCCCAGGGATCTGATTTTCAGCGAGGTTCCAAGGTGATTCCCTTGCTGGGGAATCCCTTGACCACATCTTAAGACATATTTTCCCAGAACACCACTGTGGGATAGCTGATGCTCACAATGATGACTAATCCATCAAAAAAGGTGATTGTTCTCTAACAAGATAGATACTCAAAAGGACGAGTGTTTAATGGACAAAGATTTCTCATTTTTGAAGTTTTTAAAAAATAGGGTACACTTGAATTATATGGAAAAGTCAGTTAAATGAAACCACTTGATTGCCCCAGGGGTCCTACTATATTAAGCATTATTGTGCTTTTTGGTAATCACCATATATGTTTTCTTAAACCCTAGAGCCTGGACATTTGGAAGATACCCAAATATACTTACTTTGCTCATCTACAATCAGTATTTATCTTGCTAATTAAATCTTTTTTCCTGTTTCTACTAAACCCTCCTTAGTGTTCTCCAGGCTGACTCAGAAAACTTGAAAAAGCTAGAATGGAGCCTCAGATTAGTTAATATCTAGAATTGATTACTCAAGATCATACTGCTTTGTGGGCACACAGCAAATAATTCTGAGAATTAATTCACGTATGTTCAACACAGGGAATTTTCCAGGAGCAATCTGGCACTGTTAGTGTCCTGATACGCATGTTAAAAAATGCCACATTACAAATAAATCCCGCCTCTTCCCACCCCCCTGCATCCTTCCTGGTTCGTGTAGTTTGTCTACTGCCCGTCACTGGTCCATGTGCTTAGGACTAGATCAGCCTAAGATGGAGAAGGCTTCACCACCAGGTCCTGCAACACTGCCGTTGTTGTACTCTGTGGCTTGTTATGGCTACATTATTCATAAATAATGTCCTGGCTTTGAGGTACTTTCTGTAGTGAGTACCAAGATGTTGAGAAAGAGTCAGGGATGGTATGAAAACAGTACTTCTCATTTGTTGCAGAATGACATTTCTGTTCTTGCGGGGATGGATGAGAGGCTGTGAAATCATAAATGAAGAATGCCAGGAATATAGTACTTTGGCATTTCTTGACAAATGTTCAGCCATTCTTGAATAAGACAAATGAAACTTTGAAGTTGAACGTGATAGTAGAAATGATAACAAAATTAGTAAATACATTATTAAAGATTTCTCTGTGCCAGCATTTTACATAAACAAACTCATTAAAATTCTTCAAAGGATAGATATCATGATCCCCTCTTGACAGACGAGGATTTTGAAGCTTGAAGAGGTTAAATAACTTACTCATTGTCACACAGAATGTGGACCAGATGGGAAGGGGTTGTAAATTTACTCAGATCACCTCTACATACATATATCCTTATTTTCTAGACCAGAATTGTTTTCTTTATGAGCACGCATGGTGGGGGCTTCTAGACTTGTCGGTTAAAGGAGGTTAAATATTCTCCCTTGGTTCAGTTTAAATGCTGAATCTATTAAAAATGTGTCTTCCTGCTAGCACTAGTTTAAGTAGTCTCTTTGGGACGCTCTTTCAGAATTCCGTCCTACTTCTCCCCAGGAGGGCATTGGGCTGACTATGTCCTGGAGGTGGGCAGGGAGGACGGCATTCTCGAAGCTACCCTGACTCCCCTGGCTCCTTTCCTTGTCTTTGCTGCAATATGGCCAGTCTGTGCTTGCATGGTATGTCCCCGAAGCCTGCGGCTAGGATAAGCCCTGGTCTCTTTCTCAGCTCTGACAACGTTCTAGGAGCTTCAGCCACCTTCCCTGGATGAAATCACCCTAATGGCAACTCAGACTACCTTAGCCTCCAGTTTGGCCTTTAACCCAGGGCCACTCCCTGGCAAGCTCACCAGCCTGCACCCTCAGCCACCTTCCTCTTCCTTCCACAAGTCAGGTGAGATCTTCTGGATTTCTTCCTCTCCACACACCAAGAGCCCAAGGAGATCCTGGGGAGCTAAATTCCACCCTCCCTCATCAGTTGCACTGCTTTACTTGGATGCAGCTGATCTTGTTTGGAGGAGAGACAGGCTTGAGAGGCAATCCCCTTGCAAACTCCCAAGCAGGTAGTGAGGAAGACTATATTCTACCTTTAGTGTGTCCCTCCATGCTGGAAGAGAGGAAGACACATACATGATAACACCAGTGCTGTGAGCTATGCCCAAAGTCCCGGGAATAGGGAAGAAGTGATTTCTCAGCTATTCACCATTCTGCTTCTTCTGGAAAATTTCCTTTCTCCTTCCTTTCATTTCACTAATAGGTACCTTTTCTTTCTCAAGCTGACTAGCAGGGCATCCCTCAAAAATCGTCATCAGATCCTCTGTCCTCTTTCACTATCCTCACATTCTGCAATGGACCTAGTAAGTTGTCACAGGTGCATTGATCACTGGATCTCATCCATTAAGCCTGATTTCTCACTTAAGATAATGGGACCCCATAAGTCTCTTTACAGTTTGCAGTCCACTTGACATGACATTGCCTTCTCTCCATGTCTAGTCTCCTCAGATAAGCCTTTTGTTTTTACAGTTTACCTGGCTTTATTGATGGCCCTACTGTCTCCTAGACTCCAGACTCAAAACCTGACACCTTCCTTACTCTCATTCCCTTTATCCAGTCAGCTATCATATTTAGCCCACTGAGACTTCCTTCAGAATGCCCCTTGCCTTGGTCCCTTCCTCTTGCATCTCATGCAGCGACACCAGTCTTGGATTTTCATCACCTGGGGCTTTAATGAAAGACCTCTTAACAGATATGATTCCCCCTGTCTTTCTTGCCCTTTTCATATTCCTCTCCCCTCCCGCCCCCACTGCATATAGACTCATACTAAATAGTACCTTCTCTAATGGTCTTGATGGTCTTGTCATGCTGTATCTCTGCTCAAGGATCTACTGTGCTTATCTGTTAACCATGTTCCCTGTGACCTTGCCCACTCTGTCCATCCAGTGCTAGCCCACACTCCAGTTTAAGGTTCTGTAATCAGACCAGATTGCAGCACTACTTGGCAGTAGAGATCCTAAAGGAATAACTATTAATGTGGGAAGAGTCCTAAGGGAGCTGAAAACATCCTCCCGTTTCTATAGATTTCAAAGCAGTAAGAGGTAGACTCATTTGGATGTTTTAGATGCAGGAACCAATGGATGATCTTGTTGTGTCCTCTTCAGATATAAGTGTGTATCTGTCCACATGACAGTTGCATCTGGTGAAGAGGTCTGGGAAGCCTTTTGCTTTTAACCAAAGAGGTAAGGGCGCTATCAACCTTACCTGACTGTGTTGTTTCTATCTTAGTAATGAAATGTGCATGCTTCCTCTAGAGACCCAATATACCTTTTGAGGAACTTAAATGAGACTATGCTTTGTGACTCCCTTTGGTACCTTTTATTAATTTTTACTCTCTGCTTCAGTCAAAAATCTTGTTCCTTTTGTGTTCTGTCAAGCATTTTTATATGCCTGTTTGTGCATTAATTGAGAAGACCTTGTCACTTAGAGAATAATTCTTGTTTTCGAAAGCACTTTACAACCTTGCTGTTCCTCATCATCTTCCTGCGAATTGAGTAAGCAAGATCTGCCTTGTCCTTTTCACATCTTACATTGTGCCTTCTATAAAGGCAGAGTTTTTCCTTGAAACACTGGTCAGGATTCTGGTTCCCCTGAGTCTCCTAGAAAGAGGTTCCCAGAGAGGTAGACTGACCCTTCTGTGATGAACAGAAACTGGAAAATTAATGGGAATGTTGATCAAGGAAAGAAACAGATTTTTAAAAGGAGATGTGAATTCCAAGATGTTTGCCTTCTCTATGACAATATTTGTGGGTTTTGGGTTTTTTTACCATTTTGCTTTGATTTAGGAGCAAAAAGTTACATTTGCAAAAAGAGCACTCACTTCAAAGATAAATTGACTGTTAATAGAAACTCTAGGCTTCCTTTCCATTCTTTGATCTTCCTTCAGTGGCTTCAGTGACCCAGTTATTGAATGGGCCTGTTGTGTTGGATACTATGGAAAATAAAACAGATATATAAAATAATTCCCTCCTCAATTTTACAGTTTAGTTGGGGGGATAAGACATACAACTGTAAGAGAGACTATGCTTGGTTGCTTGGTATTCAGATGAATACTATTGTCCATGTATGGCATTTCCTTAGATTCCTGTCCCTTCAGAACTTCATGAGAGGACATGAAATCCCATCTAAATTGGGTGAACTTGCCACTTTATTCTAAACTAAATGTATTTGTATTCAAATTAAAATTCATAAGCCAGAGGAGGGAATGATCTCTCATAATAACTACTCACACTCAGAGTGTTCCATTTTTTTCATCTTTCATTTTATAAGTCATAGCTCCCGTGCCATGAGAGAGACATCATAAGGAGGAAAGTAGAGGCTCCCAGAATGTGATTTACACATGGTCCCATTGGAGAGCTGGATAGAACTGGCACAGACACTTTCCTGGCTGACTCCAGATGGAGTGCCCCTTTCAGCCAGAGCATGACTTGGTTGAGAGCTGGTTACGAGACTGCATTTACCAGTCAGGCTTTCTGCCTGGGAAATAGCAGGAAAGAAGCTTAAAGTTACTTCTGGATTCTAAGGTTCTGCTTAATTGGGGGGAAGAGAACAAGGAAAAACAGCATTATGGTGACTACCTTTGTATGGGAAACCTAGAGGCACTACCAGGTGTTGGAGAAGGGTGTGTGTGTGTCTGTGTGTGTGTGTGTGTGTGTGTGTGTGTGTGTGTGTGTGAGGGGTGGGGTGGGGTGGGGACAAGAGAATGAGGACGCACAACCGGGAGTGTGAGAACACGCATGCACCCTCAGAACCAGCAATGCAGCTGCTTCCAGCATTTTTCCTGCCTGTCTTTACATGATTAAACCACAGCTGTAAGCAGTGAGCTACATTTGTAGTGGATGCTTTAATCCAGCAGCTCTCCTCACCAGTGGGCACCTCTGTATCCCATGGCATTTGGCCTGTTTTCTGCATTTTCTTCATTGTTCCAAAACAATCCTGGGGTTTCTCTGTGTTCTGCTTCTGGTGCTTTGGAAGTTTCCATCCTCAACTCAGTGTAACTCATTCTCCAAGCATGTGTCAGTTTCCTCCCATTGAGCACGCATGTTGTTAGGCAACCTTGAGGGCACACAGCTTAATGGGAGACAGCAATTTAAAGAAAACAAATCCTAGATTAATGCAAGTGATAGATATAAGTGTGTAGATACCAACATGTAGCATTCCCCCAGGCATTTCCTGGCTCTCTGACCATCTCATTACTAGGTGCTATTTTATATAAATTGGACAAACTAGCTACCTTATTCTTAACAAGCTCCCATTAATATCGTTATTCAACCCATTGTAATAATGGAAGAAGAAGAGCAGTACTTCAATTCACAGGTGCCATTAAGTGTTAGCATTCACTCATTTAACAAATGTTTTGAGCCCCTACTGTGTGCAGCACCAGGGATACAGTGCTGAGAACAGGCATGATCTCTGCCCTCATGGAACTAATAGAGAGATAGAGATAGACGTGCAATAAATATTTCATACTGAGGAAAACATAACTCAAAATTGTGACATAATCTGTGAAAGAAAATTATAGTGTGCGATGGGAGTATGTGGATGGAACCTCGTTTAGACAGGAAAAGGAGAGCTCTGCGTAGGGTCACTGATTTTAGCTTAGAGCTTGAGGATGCAATGGTGACAACCAAATTTCAAGGGTGAGCTCTGTGTGGAAGTAACAGAGTATGTGAAAGTCCTGGGATGGGAAAGGGCTGGGAGGAAAGAGACCTAGGTTGTGGGAGCACAGTCAGTGAAGGGTAGGAGCCCTGTCATGGAGGACTTGTAGAATGGGTAAAGGTCTCAGAATTTAAGTTCAAGTACACTGAGAAGCTATAAAAAAAGAAGTAAAATCAGATTTGTGTTTTTAAATGGTTATTTTGTTGTATTTTTGAAAGTATACTAGGAAATGGGTGAGGAAGGGAGTGGAGAACAAGCATGGATTGGAGGAAAACAATGTAGAATTAAGGTGACCAATGATGGTGGCTTGGAGAAGAGTAGCAATAATCAGTGTGAAGGAAGGTTGAGGCATTTGAGATCTGCTTTGGGGTTAGCATGTACAAAAGTTGGTGAAGGCTTGCCTATGGGGAGAGAAGAGTCGAGGATGGGCCCCATGTATCTGGTAGCATTTACTGAGCCATGGAAGACAGGATGAAAGGCAAACTGGAGCATAAGAACAGTAATACATTCTTTGAGTACATTATGTAGGAGTTGAATATGAGATACTCCCAAGTAGGATTGTGTATTTCATTTTGGAACTCCACAAAGAGGACTAGGTGAGATATTTACATTTAGGATTTGTTGGTATCTGTGACTGATAATGCATGAGAAAAGATGAGTTCCCCTAGGAGAGGGTTTGGAGTATGAAGAGAAAACGGACTGGAATTTCACCATTTAAAGGTTAGGTATGGGAGAAACCAGCAAAATAAAGAAAAAGCAAGATTGTTTGGTGTCATAGCAACCAAAAAAAAAAAAAAAAAAAGAAGGTATTTCAAAGGAAGAATCTGTCAACTCTGAATTTCCCCACTGTTATGTAAAGTATGAATATGAATAAAGTGTTCCTGGATTTAGCATTAGACAAATCCACTTTATAGAATTATTGAATAAGTGTGCATGTGTGGAAAGAAAAATGGGGAGATATGAGGAAAAGGATATATGGACGTGGGAACATCTCTTTTTGAGAAGCTTGGATGGGAAGTAGAGTGTACATAAAGGACAGAAGCCTGAGCCTGATTTTTCCTGTTAGGAGACACTAGAGCATGTTTGACTGCAGATGGGAAATGGGAGGGAGATGGAGTACAAAGCTAATGAAGAGAAAGGGCTGTTGTGGTGCTAGTGGGTCCTCACCAAAAGACTAGAAGGATTGGAATAGAGGCCACACAAAGAGAGTGGTCTTTGGTCAGACGAGGAAAGAACGGGGTGGGGGGGTGGGGCGCAGGCAATGAACAAATGGTGGAAAGATTGTGGATTTGATGGTAGGAAAATTAGGGAATTCTCATATGTTGGTTACAGCTTTTTCCTTGAGGTATCAGAAATAGACATCCCCTGAGAATAAAGGGGAAAAAGAAAAACAGAGTTGGGTTTAAGAAGGTAGGACAAAGCATGACCTATTTGACTAAAGGAACATTTAGTGGCTTGAGTGTCTAGTTGAAGGTAGTCATCAGGGCCAACGTGTACAGCTGTGTAGGTTGTATATTGCACAAGCTTGCCATACCTAAGAGGGGTGCTATTCACATCATAAGCGTAGATTTGTACACATGTTATAGCAGGTTAGTGATAGAGGGCAGTAAAGTATCTAGTTCTTACAGAACCAAGATATCACCCTGGCTTCCTGACAGAGAAGTAAAGTGTCTTGAGGAAGGGACATCTTTTTTTTTTTTTTTTTTAAGATTTTTTATTTATTTGACAGCGAGAGAGAGACAGCGAGAGCAGGAACACAAGCAGGGGGAGTGGGAGAGGGAGAAGCAGGCCTCCTGTGGAGCAGGGAGCCCGATGCTGGGCTCGATCCCAGGACCCTGGGATCATGACCTGAGCTGAACTGAACAACTTAACAAAGCCGAACTTAACAACTGAGCCACCCAGGCGCCCCTTGAGGAAGGGACATCTTATTTTAATTCACACACAGGCACCATATGAGATTCTTTTATTGGCACTCATGCAGTTATAGGATAATACCACTCTGTCCATGGGTGACTTTTCTTCAGCAGCATACAAGTTACGGTAGGCACAGACATGAGAAGGTGGGTGATTGCCTCCATCCATTGCTGGAGTTTTCTCAGCAGTTGTGACATGAGTAGAAACGAGAAATGCTGATAGGAACCGAAGAGATGGTGCTCGTACAATATAAGCTAGATGAGGAGGAAAATGAGGAAGAAGATCAGTGGATCTGAAGCATCAATGAGAATGAAGCTCTGGCTATTACACTAGGGATTCCTGAGAAAGTGAGTCCCCAGGATAAGAAGCTATAAGCAAAGAGTATGATATTTAATTGGTGATTTTGGAGGTAGGAAGTTTCTGGTGAAGTGAAGGTCATTGTGAGGGAGGGGAAATTATGCTGATATACTTAGTATTTAGTCAGTAGTATTAAAAAATGCCTTATATTTTTTTCCTTCAGTTGTCAGTGTACTCGGTCTAAACTAGAAAAGAGATAATGTACCCAAAACCAAAAACATATGATTATCTCATTTTTCTGCATGTAAGCTCCAAAAATATGAAAATAGAAATTAAGTAGAAACCATGGTCAGTGTTTTAAAATACAGTTTTATATACATGTGCTTTCTCAGTTGTTGCTTAGCTATTTCTTGGAAATTACTAAGAGGATTTTAATTATTTTGCTCTTTAATGACCTGAAAAATATTTCAGCTCTGTTATTTTGACATATCGGTAAGGCTTGTTTTAAAAATAAGCCCTGTGTCTGGGTATGTCTAAGTTAATGCCCAAGGATAGGAAAAGGTAGTATAGAGACTCAATAAATTATTTTTGAAAGTAGGCTAGCACACTGGAAAGCTACTTAGATGGGATAAAATACTAATTACCATGAATACAAAAATAGCAAAACAAAAACAGAAACAAAAACCAAAACCCTCAGAGTTAGTAAAGTATTTTAAATAAAGGCCACTGCATAGACATTTAGGGTACATTTAAGCTGAAGTCTGGGAAGTGTGTAAAAATATTGTCTTGAATTCAAGAGGGATCAGAATAGTAACTTCCAATATGTCTTATGACTGTGTCTTGGATACAGGAATATGTTGTTTCTCCCTAATATTCATGTTCACTTGAATGGATATTTGGATGCTGTTTCAGTTACTATGGCTGAGTAAATTACTCCAAAACTTAGTAGAATGAAACAGCCATTTATCATGCTCACAGGTTCTGTGGGTCAGGAATTCAGACAGGGCACAGAAATGACCCTTGTGACTTCTAAGGCAAAGGACAATACAGCTTCAGACTGGTTCTATTTTTTGGGGTGGGGGGAATGCTTGCCCTTAGAACCTAGCCAGCAACCAACATCAACCACTAGACACGTGGGCAGTTTGGGCTTCCTCACAGCATGGTAGCATCCCCACATAAAGACCAAGTTGGAAGCTGCATTGCCTTTTGCCTTGGAAATCACACAGCATCCTTTCTGCATTCTATTCATTAAGGCAGTTAGTTACAAAGTCTCACCCATGTGGGACTGGAAATACTGCTGTGGCCGTTTTTGCAAAATACAGTCTGCCATGTATACCTATATGTTCCTTTAAGCATTTTTCAAAGATATCCTCCTGACATCCATTGGCACACCCCTTTAAAATATATATCATTTGCTGAATTTGTGGTTGCAAAAGCTCTGCAAAATGAAAGAACCTCAGGTACACACAGGGTCAACCCTCTGAGAACACCTAAAGAACAGTTACCTCTCCTGACTATCCCAAACCTTCGTAACTCCCCTCTACTTAATCCTTTACTCTCACTCTGAGCTCATGACCTTGCCTTGCCCCCTATTTCTGTGAACTACCTGCTTTCTTTCCATGCCCTTCTCATCAAAAGTCTCAAAAAAAAAAAAAAAAGTCTCCACTTATCTCTTATAGTTCAGCCCAGATGCCCAGGTACTCCCCTGGAATGTTTATGCCTTCCAAAGTCCAAATCCTGTCAAGTTTTTTTTTTTTTCCCCAAGCTTTATCTTAAGACTTCTTCTGTACAGTATTTTACAGTGTTGACCACTGCTTCCTGCTTCAAACTTTGTGAACTTGACCCTGATATTCTATACCCTGGTCTTCCCACCTTTGCTGTCTTTGACTGCCATCTCCTACTTTGACCACCATGTTAATGTTGGACTTTCCCAGGGCCCCATCCCTGGCTAAACAGTCTTCGTAACTTTCATGCTTTTCCTGGGTGATCTGTTCATGCTCCTGATTTAACTACAGTTGACTCCAAAATATTTCTCTCTAGTGTAGTCCTCTTCCTCAAACCCACCCAAATATGCCTGACTTTGATGTGCAGAGGGACCTGCGCTTTAAATACAGAGCATCTAAAACTGATTTCGTCTCCCTGTGCCCCTGTATTACCACCCATCCCCACACCCATAACAGCTCACTTCTTTATTCTCACTGAAACTAAAAACCTCAGAGATATCTGGATACCTTACTTTCTTGTACCTTCTACATCTAACAGATAACCAGATTTGTAGATTTTGACCTTCTGAATATTTCCCAGATCGGTATCTTCTGTAAGCCCACTATCTCGGCTCTCCTTGGCCTTGTGACACTTGTCTGGACTACCAATCTCCAGTATGCCTCCCTGCTTCAAGTCTGCCTTCCACACAACCAGTGTGATCTAAATGAAACCAAAATCTAACCACATTATGTCTCTGCACAGTGGCTGCTAAGGCCACAGGATTGAGTTCAAGCTCCTCAACATCCCACAAAGCCCTTTGTGGTTTTGCTCCTGTCCAAGTCTAGGGCCTTACCTTACACCACTTCCAGCCTCATATTTTATGCTGCAAAAACATCAAGCTGCTTGGCTTAGTTTCCTCCAAACAATGAGCTGTTTCTTACACTGGTATTGTCTCCTCTGTCGTGAGATGGGCTGAGGTCAGTACCACTTCAGCAGGTAGGCGGTTGAAACTGCCTCGGCCTTGAAACAGAGAATTGAAATATGCAAAGGAAGGGGAGTGGAGTAGCACAGTGTATAGGGCAGGATGGGTGGATGTTTGTGACAATGGGTGACATTTACTCAAACCACATTTTCTGCTCTAGGCCATTAGCTTATATTCTACTTCCATATTTTGGCTTGTGGTATACCACAATCAGTATTGTTTGTCACATGCACAACTTACAGAAACTTTAAATTTCAAAAAGAAAATTCATAGAAATATGTCACTCCAGAACAGTACTCTCCTGATAAAGTTATGTCTTACAGCAGACATTTTTGGTGAATGCTCCAACTACCCCAGATGGTTAGTCTAAGATAGTAGTTCTCCAGGTGTGGTCCCCAGCCAGCTGCATTAGCATCACCTAGGAACTTGTTAGAAATGCAAATTCTTAAGCCCCACCTTAACACCTGTTGAACCAGAAATTTGGGGAGTATGGTTCAGCAACCTGTGTTTTAGTAAGATCCTCCAGGTGATTCTGATTTATGTACAAGTTGGAGAAGCCATGGGTCTAAGACAACCTAGATTATTTCATCCTCTCTGTCACTAACTAGTTTTAGAATGTATACAGGTAACCATATTATGGCTTGTGAGAGGTGAAAGGAAGTCAGGTAGATGGGAGCCTTCTGGGAAAAGTGTCCTTGCTCCTGGGAAGGATACTCAAAAAAAGATCACTTCTGTACTTCCCTGAGTATTATCATGTCTGGATGTGACCCTTGAAAGTGCCTCAGCCTTCTCGAAGGGTACCAGCTTAATGTTAAAGCCAGCATGCTAAGAATGGCCAAACAGGGGCGCCTGGGTGGCTCAGTTGGTTAAGCGTCTGCCTTCGGCTCAGGTCATGATCCCGGGGTCCTGGGATCGAGCCCCGCATCAGGCTCCCTGCTCGGCCGGAAGCCTGCTTCTCCCTCTCCCACTCTCCCTACTTGTGTTCTCCCTCACGCATCTCTCTCTCTCTCTCTGTCAATTAAATAAATAAATAAAATCTTAAAAAAAAGAATGGCCAAACAGGAAATTGGAAAGAACTTTATAGAACCATTGAATTAGCCAACTTTCTTAATTATTTAGTTCTGTTTGAATCAGTTGTCTGATGCTTATTTAAAACAATAATAACAAAATTTATGCATATACTTAATCTTTATGTGTCTGATATGTTCTCTCTAAGCATCTTTGCCATAGACATTATCCTTGCTACAAGCATTTTTGCCACAAACATTTTCACCACAAGGCAGTTTTGCCATAAAAGATAAAATCATGAAAAATAAAAGAGGGACAATATGAAAATGTATATACAAAGGGTTCTAGGCATTTTTGCTCTAAGCTTCTTGGTGGTAGACATCTTTGGCACAAACATTAATCTTTATATACATTACTTAAAAGAATATTCATTAAAAAGACATAATGAAACATGAAAAATGAATAATAAAATTAAATAGATTTCATCATGAAACAAAATATTTGAATACATTCAAAATGTATAGTGTAGATTCATGGCAATTCTGCACAAATGTCTGAATTTATTTTGTGAATTGTACCTAAGCACTTGTCTTCAAAGTCTTTTATTCATAGTATTTTATATATATATATATATATATATATATTTTTTTTTTTGCTTATTGATTTGCCTCCTCATTCAGCATCTCACTTTTTTTTTCTGAAATCTCTTCCTTCATTAAGAGAGGTATCAGTTTCCAAATACTAGGATGCATATTTGTAACTGAGCTTTGTATTGCGTTGTGAAAGCCTTCTACACTGCTGTTTGTTCTTGGCATCTTGTCACATGTCTACTGATAGGCATTCCAAAGTTTATGGGAAATGCGGGTTCACAACTCTGCTCCACTGTGCAGACCATCGTGAGGGCTAAGATTTATGTAATATAAAAATGGGAGTACTGCATCAATGGAGAAATGAAATCAAACTGTCAACCAGTTATTTTTTATCTTTTGTGGCAAGTTGCCTATAACCAATTAGCTGTGCAGTGAACAACGTTGCAGCAAAAATGTTTGCAGCAAAGATGTCCATGGCAAAAGTACCTAGAACCCTTTATATATACGTGTGTTTATTCACACCTAGAGTTCTTTCTTTGTTTCTGTAGGTGGCAGTAGATGGTGATTATAATTACTTACTGTGCTAGTGAGGTTCTTTGAAATTAATGAAGCCTGGGTGGCCCACTCACTTCCAGAATACAGTGGTTATGCTTCACTTTAACAATCAAATAATCATGTTCCAAGCCCTTTTCTATTTTTTCTAGAAATAAAGAACATTCTCAGGAGACCCTGCTCAGGCACTCTCAACAATCCCTCAAGAGTGCTGTGTTCCTCAGTTCTTTGACTGTTACTTGTGTCCTCAATCAGCTGTCAGCCCCCAGTCTGCCAGGCCACTTTCTGAAGGTCATCCCTTATCATCCTGTAATGGAAGAGAATTACAGTGCGGATGTGTGACTCCTCTAATCTTTCAGTATTTCATTAGCCGAGTACTTTCAGAGTCCACTTCTGGAGGATGACTCTCTCCTCCATACCCAGCAGGTCCCCATGTCACAGGAGACAGCTTCACTCCGTCACCCAGAAGTGCCAGTGGCCTCATCTTGCCCCGAAGTGAGGTTCACAGAGAAGATTAAAGTCTTCCTTGTCTACAAGGGAGATAGCCTTACAGAGACAACGCACACACTAGGAAGATTAGCGTGTACTTTATAAGGCAGGGCTTTGTGGCTCTGCTTTCTCTCTCACTGTTGCCTCCTTTCCAGAATATGTTCTTGGCTTTGCTTCTGTATAATCAAAGACCTATTAAAGTGCTTTTCCCAGGGCGCCTGGGTGGCTCGGTCATTAAGCGTCTGCCTTCAGCTCAGGTCATGATCCCAGGGTCCTGGGATCGATCCCCGCGTTGGGCTCCCTGCTCCGCGGGAAGCCTGCTTCTCCCTCTCCCACTCCCCCTGCTTGTGTTCCCTCTCTCGCTGCCTCTGTCTGTCAAAAAATAAAATCTTTAAAAAATAAAATAAAGCTCTTTTCCCGAAAACGAAGAAGCAATTTCTCCTCAAAGATGAAATCAGACCTCACTTTCGAAGGTTGTTTCCCTTCTTTTTGCTATCAAGGCTTTCAAAAACATGGAATTGAGTTCTTGCTGATGTAGCACTTCATACAAGGACGGAACGGTGTCTGAAGAGTGGTAGTCATGGGGACAGGAATAAGGAGGAACTTGGACATAAGGCAGCTATTGGAGTTACCATGCCACGCCTTTCAGGGAGAACAATGCAACTAGACCTCAAAGACTCTAGAGCTAGGGGGTACCTCAGAGTTTGAAAACTGGCTAATCTCCTCTCTCCCTCAGCAGACAGAACTCTTGGATTCCTAGTTGAATGCACAGCCATTCTCTGAGTTGGTGTCTTATTTAGTTCCCCACTGCTAATTATTTCTTTCCATGTTCCCCAGTTCACATTTCCAGGAGAGAGAATTTGACTGGGCTAGTTCATCAATGTCTTTTGTGTTTGAGCAGAGCTTTTTATACCAGATGACCTCACAGGTCATTGACCCAGATGGAATGACTCCCTTGGGTCAGGTGACAACCCCCAGTCTAATCAGCTGTGTTGACGACTGGAGGTGGGGGTGAGGGACAGGGTCAGAGGGTAAACTACAAAGCCACTCCTTCAGCAGAGGCTGTGGATGGGGCACGTTGCCTCGGAAGAAGCCTGTGGGCCTGCCAAAGGCAGTGATTGCAAGATAACCAAGTAGTACAATGCAGTCTTTCCTACGGGGAACACAAGGGAAGTCTGACTTTGTTTTTAAGATTTTATTTATTTACTTGTCAAAGAGAGATTGAGAGAGAGAGTGGCAGAGGGAAAGGGAGAAGCAGACTCCCCGCTGAGCAAGGAGCCCTATGTGGGACTTAATCCCAGGACCCCGGGATCATGACCTAAACTGAAGGCAGACACTTAACCGACTGAGCCACCCAGGTGTCCTGGGAAGTCTGACTTCTAATTCATGATAGACATCCACATTTTGGCCTCAGCAAGTTTTCCTTTCAGGGCCTCAGTTTCTTCATCTGTAAAATCAGACAGTCCAGCTTCGTGATTTCTAAGGACCTTGCATTCAGGGCAGATCCAGGTTTTATAAGCCTAGGCTTACATGTTTGGAACTCTCTTTAGAAAAAAAATGCAAAATTCGGTACAAGGTCTTAGAAGGGGCCATAAAACTCAAGGTTTCTTAGTTTCATATAGAAATCCACCTTTGCTTCTATTCTTAAATTCTGTGGTTCCTTTCTGGTCATTGTTTTGAATTCTGCCTACCTCTTGTGCTCACAGCCTGAGGCCTTTCTGATGAACCCCACACAGGCTGGTTTTTAGCTTAATTCCCAAAGAACAGTGTGTTCCCCAGAGTCCCTTAAATAGACTATAGGCAATTTGGTAGTTTAAGAGGGCAAAGGAAATTGGGCCAAAAGCATTTTATAAATTTCAAGTATAGTGGTATCATGACATTGAAATTAATTAGCATGATTTCTACAGAAATCTAGTTACTTTCTAAGTGCGCATTATTCAAGGTGCATGTTCGCCTTAAAGATAGAGGCAGTTTATCTCAGCTAATGTACCTTCAGGCTCTTGATTTGTTGCTTTGTGTATTAGTTGAATTTGCATGTATTGTTATCATTGTGTTGCACTATAATTGCCTATTCACACATATGGATTAGTAACTCCAAAGAGATTGCAGGGTAATGTAAAATTTGAGGTGAAAATATTGATGTATTAACTCAGAATAACTTTATAAATGTAACAGTGAACAATACTCCAGTGGGGAGAGGGGGGATTATAAATGTATATTTGCTGAGCTTGGGTTTCACAAAGCAACCAAAAAGGAAAAGTTCTAAAAGGAAGTATGGCATTATTGAAAAGCTGGGTTTCGTTGACTCATTAGTGCCTTGTCCCTAATGACAAAGATGAAACTTTGTCAAGTGGGGGCAAGAAAAGTCGATTTCCTTTCATTTTCCACAAAATGTTCAATGACATATCTATTAAACTAAGGGGCTCCCCTCCCCAGCATGAAACAAAATGATGCTTTCTTTCTAGTATAAAGTTAATTGATTTTATTAGCAAAAAAAAACAAGAGAAGAAAGAAATGAGAGAGGCAGCATTGTGAGTTGCTCTCTGAATATCAGTTCCTGAAAGAGTCCAGCTTCTCATTTCTGGGCTGATAAGGTAGGGACCAGGTTTGCTGAAGAAGCCTGGACAATGGTGTAAATGCCTTTATTATTTAGGCTTACTGTTTGCCAACACCTGATGGAGAACACAACTGATGATCCATTGTTTGGAACAACTTAAAACCATATGTAAATACTTCAGTCGACTATAAAGGAATGTTTTCCAGAGCCCAGTGTAGCAAAACACTGTGTTGGAATATACTTGCCATCATCCCCCAAGTGGGCACAGCTTTCCAGGTTTTCAGTGGACATGCCATTCAGTCAGCTGGTGAGCTGACTGTGCACATCGGTCACAAATTTCCGTAGCGTTGGTTCATGCTCGGTCTGAATAGAAAGACTCCATTTTCTTTGCTCCTCTTGTTCTTCCTCCTCCTTTTTTACTGTGGTTGGAAAATGGTAGACATAATTTTTTAAAGAATCTGAAACATAGTTTGTATCATTCTTCTTTCTTCTTTATCATCTCTGTTTTTTCCACCCTTCCCATAGGTACATTATTTTTTTAATGCCCATACTATAGGTTCATAGCAAAATTGAGCCAAAAGTACAGAGAGTTCCCACGTACCTCCTCCCTCTACCACGCACATCACCTTCCCCACCATCAGTACACCACATCAGTGTGGTACATTTGCCATAATTGGTGAGCCAGCACGGATGCATTATCAACCAAAGTCTGTAGTTTATGTTAGGGTTCACTCTTTGTATTACTGATTCTGTGGGTTTTAACAAATGTGTAATATCATGGATATACCATTACAGTATCATATGGAATAGTTTCACTAAGCTAAAAGAAATCAAACTAAAGAACTAATAGGAAAAATAAAGCATAAAATGTAACGTAATTTTCATACTGATTATGAGCCAAAATATGACAGAGTTGAGACCCAAACATGTCAGTCTTACCAATAAATGTAAATGGGCTTAACCCCCTCCCCCCTCCCCGCTTTTAAAAGGAGATATTTTCAGCTGGACTCAAGCAAGATTCAACTATAGGCTGTATCCAAAATAAAATTAAGAAAGGCTAAAAATAAAGGGATAAGCAAAGATGTACCAAGCAAATGGAAATAATAAAAAAACAGATACAGCAATATTGATACCAGAGAAATAGGATTTTAAAAGCATTAAACATGACAAAAATACTTTTTAGTGCTAAAAGCCACAATTTACAATGAAGATATAACATCTATGGATATCTATGCACTAAATTATACCATAGCAACTTTCATAAAGCAAAAAGTACAAGAGATGCAAGAGAGGCACAGAAACACCTACTAACAGAAGAATTTAATGCACCACTCTCAATATAAGACTAATCAAACAGACAAAAAATAACCAAAGATATTGAAGATCTAAACAGTATAATCATTAAGGGTATATATCATCTTTATACCCAGATAATAGAAAATAATATCTTCTTCTTAAGTGCCATGAAGGATTCACTAAAAAAAGATCCTATATAAATTGAAATTAGAGAACTTCTTTAAAAATAATAATGAAAAATAACACATACAAGAATCTGGAATATATATAAAGCAATGATCAAAGAAATATTCAAAGTCTTAAAGACTTAATAAAAATTAAAGATGGCAATAAATGAATTAAAGTCTCAACTTAAAATTCTAGAAAAAAAAAACAGAATAAAGCGAAAAGAAAGAAATAACATAAATTGAGGGAGAAGACAAAAAAAAAATAGTAAGTCTAATGAATAAATTAATTAGATACACCACTAGCTAACCCAGAGAAAAAAGAGGAAAAGTACACAAATAAATGACAAAGGGGAAATAACTATTGAATCAGAAGAATTTGGAAGTATCATAAAAATCTAATTGTAGATCTTTGCAAGTTTGAAAACCTAAATGAAATAGATAATTTGCTAGGGAAATAGTTCATCAAAATTCATCTCATTAGGAATGGAACACTTACATGGAAAAATTCTTTAGAGAAAGTTATCTAGGAACTACCTCACAAGAAAAGCACCAAACCCATACTCTTTTACAGGGAAATCCTGCCACACCTTTAAAGACCATGTAAGCCCCAGGGCTCCATAAGTTGTTCAACAGTATTATGAGTGAAGGAAATTTCCTGAATTGTTTTTATTAGGCAACTATATATCCATACCTAAACCTGATGGAAACAGTACAAAAAATTATAGACCAGTATCACTTATGAATATTATTATAAATTTTCTAAGTAAAATATTAGAGAATAAAGCCTGATACTACATGAAGAAAATAATACACCATGACCAGATGGGATTTATCCCAGGGATGCAAGGATGGCTCAATATGAGGAAATCCAGTAATTTAATATACCTTATTAATCTGAGGAAGAAAATCATATGATTATCTTCATAGATTCCAAAAACCTTTTATAATACTCTTCACTCATCTCTGATAAAGTCACTCACAGAAAAGGAATTGATGAATTTTTTTTTTTTAAAGATTTTATTTATTTGTCAGAGAGAGAAAGAGAGAGCACAAGCAGGGAGAGTGGCAGGCAGAGGGAGAAGCAGGCTCCCTTCCGACAAGGAGCTCAATGTAGGACTTGATCCCAGGATCCTGGGATCATGACCTGAGCCAAAGGCAGATGCTTAACCAACTGAGCCACCCAGGCATCCCAATTGATGAATATTTTCTGAAAATATATAGCTATATGATCAAATATAAAACGTGCCTTAGTCTTAAAGCCAGCTTAATGGGGAAACACTAGGAAATACTACTAAGCAAAGCAAGATTACCCACTATCTCACTAACATTCAATATTGTACTAGAGGTATTAGCCAAGCCAAGTAGACAAGAGAAACCAATTAGAGGCATAAAATTGGAGGGAGAAGAAGTAAAACTATGTCTATTTGCAGATGATATCCTCATGGACTTAGAGATCTCCAAAGACTCAATGGCAAAATCAAATCAAATAATGAGTAAAGTAGCAGGAGGCTATAAAAGATATACAGAGATAGGGAAAACTCTTTTTATAGGAACAATAAAGAAGATAAAATACTTAAGAATAAATGTAACATGAAATATTATAAAATTTTTGTAAGGAGAACCTTAAAACATTCCTGAAAGACATGAAAGTAGACTTGACCAAACAGAGGCTACCCTTTACTTTTGGATAAGAATACTCATACAATAAAGATGTCAGTTATCCACAAGTTAATTTATAATTTAAAACAACCCAATGGAAATACTAAGTTGATAGTAAATTTCATATGGGAAAAATAAACATGTCAGAATAGCCAAGCAAATCCTAAAAAGGAAATGCTACAAGGAGGGGGCGCAGAACTAGCCTACCAGACGTGTTTACTAAAGTTTCTTTTTAAAAAGTGTGGTACTGGCACATGAATGGGCAGACAGACCAGTGGAATAGAATAGAAAATAAGAATAAAATAAACCCAAGTACATATGGGACTTTAGCATTATGATAAAGATAGTATCTCAAATCACTGGTGCGAAAATGAACTTCTTAACAAATGATACTGGGACAACTGAATAGCCATTTGGCAAAGATAAAATTAGTTCCAGATTTCACCATGCACAAGAATAAACTTCAAATAAATTAGGGATCTAAATGTAAAAAATGAAACTATGCAAGTTTCTCTTTAACTTGGGTGTATACAAAGAATTTCAAATTATGTCTCAAAATCCATATGTAATTAAAGCAATGATTGATAAATCTGATTAAATAAAAATAAAAACTTCTATACAGCAAAACAACATAAAGTCCAATGATAACTGAAAACTGAGAAAATGTTTGCAACATATATTGCAGATAAAGGGATAGTATCACTAATATATGAAGAACTTTTTTTAAATTAATAGAATAAGGTAAAAAAATCATAGAACAATGGGGAAAGACATGCACAGATAATTTACAGAAAGGTATAAAAATGGCCTTTAACATATGAAAAAAGTATTTAACCTCACTCGTGACAAAAGAATTGCGAATTAAAACCACTTTAAAATACCATTTTTCACCTGTTTCACTAGCAAATTTTAAAAGTATAACATGATCTCTAGACAAGGCTGTAAGGAAACTCTGTCAGAGATAGCTGGAGGGGATGCAACTGATACAGCTCCAGTGGAGGGGAATTCAGCCATGTCTAACAAAATTGCCAAAGTGTTTACCTTTTGACCTAGCAATCCCACTTCTAAAATTTGCCTTGAAGGTACATCCCAAATATACACAAATACTACACATAAGATTATCTAGTGCAACACTGCATTGTTTAAAATTGCAAATTATTGGAAATAACCTGAATGCCCATTCAGAGGAAAGTAGTTGACTAAATTACTCCATGGTACCCAGTGGAGTAGTATGTGGCCGTGAAAGAGAATTAGGAGACCTCTGTGATATGAAGTGATTTCCAGGATATAGAAAACGAAAAAAGGCAAAGTGCAAAGAGTATGTTACCTTCTGCGTAATAAAGAGGGAGAAATGAGAAAATATACATTTACCCCCTCATTTAAGGAAAAAACAACACAGAAATGAAAAAAACAGACCAGTTACCTACAGGTAGATCGGTTACCTACAGGATATGTCTGGGTGGCAATGGGGTGAAAAGGAGAGGGAATGGGGGAGGGATAACACTTCTCACTATACCAGGTTATACAGACCTACCTTGTAGAATTATGTTAACATTTCACATAATTTTGGGGCACCTGGGTGGCTCAGTTGTTAAGTGTCTGCCTTCGGCTCAGGTCATGATCCCGGGGTCCTGGGATCGAGCCCCGCATCAGGCTCCCTGCTCCACAGGGAGCCTGCTTCTCCCTCTCCCACTCCCCCTGCTTGTGTTCCCTCTCTCGCTGTGTCTCTCTCTGTCAAATAAGTAAAATCTTTAAAAAAAATATTTCACATATTTTTTTAAATGAATGAATAAATAGAAAAGTAAATAAGACTCACAGGATAGTGAGGGACTCTCAAATGGGATACAAACAAAAGAAAACAAATTATGTTTCAAATAAGTAATATAACCCTAAGAAGACAGTGAGCAAGGCAGGGAGGCAGTGAACCCAAGAAGCTTTTGAATGCAGTACTATGACTGTATGCTCTCAGGCTAAAAACAAAAATAAGTCTGAACAAATTCTGAACTCTTGTTAGTAGACCTTCCTTTTTGTAGAACCATTTTTTTTTTTTTTTTATGTCCTAGGATTAAACAAATAAGTTGTGGATGATGTCAGTCAGGTTTTGAACTTTGGGAGAAGGAAGTTAAAATTATGCTAAAAGGAAAAAATAGAATGAACCCTACAGTACTGGACTGCATTGGAGATAGAGGTGCAAACTCATGGGTTCTGCTACACACACACACACCTGTACACAAGCATGCACACACATATGTACTTGTACATCTATGTAAATGGATATAGATGTACACAGATATAGGTGTATGTGTTTTGTGTGTGTGAGTGCATATGCACACATATTTGTTTATGTGTATGTATAAGCATTTCCCAGCACTGTCCTCTAAGAGGGTCTTGAAGCAAATTGCCATGATCTTTGTTTCTATATACCCCATTTTCCACAAAAAGGAATTAGGGCCCATGGAGAAGTGCTTGAATTCAAGATTGGGGCAGGGAAAGAATTGGAACACCTTGTTATGCCAAAAAGTAAGAAAAAGTGCTTAAAAAATGATAAAGACATGTCAAAATAACACAGGAGCCAGCTTGAAAGGATCCCGTGAAATCTGGGATAATGTAATCATTAAAATAAAGTACTAATTTAAGTAAATAATAATAGTAAATTTAATACTACTCAATAAAGTAAGGAGCCATGAGCTACACTTATATAAATCAACAGGGAGAAGGGAAAACTTCAGTAGAAAATCCACTAATAAATGTTGAAGGACAGGGAATTTGAAAATCACCTTTCACAAGCCTTCATAAAAATAAAGGATACAGGCAAGAATCATCCGTGAATGCTAAAACTAATTAAATGAAAATTTGAGAAGAAATAGGATATTTACATTGTCTCAAATATATCCATATTAGCTACTTTTTATTTACAAAGGGTAAAATAGTATAAGTGGAGAAAACTAGCAAACACCTTAACCAAAAGATTAAAGTTAACATTGCTACTAGTAGGACTAATCAATAGTATGTGCTTCCTAATATGTTGCACAAAGAAAAAGTCAGAATCACTTTTTCCATATGCTGCCAGAGGCATTTCACATTAACCTAATCAGGAGGACACATAGGATAATTCAAAATGTGAACACTCTATAAAATACCTGGCCTGTACAAAGACTGATCCAGGAACTGTCCCAGATTAAAGAAGACTGAAAAATCACAACAACTAAATGCAATGCATGCTTTTAGAATTTCTTTTACTATAAAAGATGTTACTGGGACAATTGATAACATCTCAGTAAGGTTTTATAGATTAGATAATATTTCAGTATTAACTTTCTATAATTATACTGTTTATGTAAGAAGATTCCTTGTTTTTAGGAAATGCATATTGAAATATTTAAGAATAAAGCAGCCTCATATCCACAACTTACTCTTAAAAAGATCAGAAAAGGGGCACCTGGGTGGCTCAGTGGGTTAAGCATCTGGCTCTCAGTTTCAGTTCAGGTCATGATCTCATGGGTCGTGAGATTCAGCCCCACGTCGAGCCCTGTGTCAGGCTCTGTGCTCAGCAGGAAGTCTGCTTGAAGATTCTCACCTTCTACTCCTCCCCCTGCTCCTCACTCATGCGTTCTCTCTCTCTCTAAAATAAATAATCTTCAAAAAAAAAAAAAAAGGTCAGAAAAAAAATAAAAGTGTATATTTAGAAAAAGAAAAGACAAAAGTAGTAAATGTTGAAACTTTGGGAATCTGGGTGAAGGGTATCCAGGAATATGAAGAATTCTTTCACCTTTTCTCAAAGTCTGAAGTTATGTTTGATGACTTCATGGTTTAAATTTTAGTATGCTCTTTTATAATAATAATGGTATCCAAATTAAGAAACTAAGCATTCAGTATATGATGGAATGACAATGAAAAAAATGTGGCAGCAGTAGAAGTTTATATTAATTCTACATATAATATTATATACATTGTAACTATTATAACAATAGTTACAATAATGTACAAATACAAGTCTTTACAAATTTAGTGAAACCTGGTCTGTGTCTTTTAGATGTGGTGATCTAAGGCTGGAATGGTATCAGTCATGTTATGCACCAAGAAAGTGATTTCAGTCATTCTCATATAAATTGGAGGGGGGGGGGGCAGATGGAAAGCTATAATCCTATTAGATTATTGAAGTTTATTATGATTGGAGCTTACTGGAGTCAGACAGTGGTTCCTCACATCTGCTAACTGTTCTCTGACTATGGAATAAACAACTCTGATGGCCATTTAGTCATCATCATACTGGAGTCATGTCTCTGAGGAATGTCAGGGCAGTAAAATTTTAGAAGCTAAATGTTTAACTTTCCAGAATGTCTGTGCAAGACAAAGCAAGGTTCACAGAAGCAAACTTCCTTATTCACTAAACACTCAGCTCAGAAAAATTGAGAGATTGCACATGTAACTGTGAACTTTGCACTGCTGGATTTATAAACTTTGTAAACCAAAAATAGATTCTGTCAGTAATCCAAAAACTTACATTCTAACAATAAACTTATGGTGGGTAAAATATTTTAAATGTTAGATTGAGTCCCTGCTCTTTGCCTCTGCATGTGATTGAGTCAGGTTAAGTTGATTTGAGCTTTGAAGAAGAAACACATTGCTTCTGTAGGGTTTTCTGACATCTAATGAAAGGTACTAAATAACCTGTTCTATTAGGATTTAGAATCCTCCAGGGGGCACCAGAACATTCCAGTGTAGTTGACCACATTTCATTAAGTCCAGAAAGGCTAACTGTATTACCTTATTGTAATTGATTCACCTACTGTAATTTTTTCATTTCCATTAACACTGGATTTTTTTTGTACACTTGGGGGATTTTTTTGTACATTTGGTTTTACAACATTTATGAGTTTATGGAATATTTCTGCCTCTGAGGAGGTGGAGGAAGGAAAGAGATCTCTCTTGGATGAGCCCTTAAAAACTGGAGCCATGTCTCCTCAGGGTAAATATGAACGCTTTCAGCCCACTCTGAAAGTAAGGATTTTCCAAATGTTCCTAATCTGGCTGAGGAAAAAAAATTTTTTTGATGAAACTGAGAATTCATTCACTTTCTCAGCTTAGTGCTGTGTATAAACCACTCTGTTATTATCATTATTAATAATAAACACACTGAATGTCAGACAGGCACTTCATGGTAGATTTTTATATGAATTTTATGCAGAAGTAAGGGGTTGCCAGGCTACTGCATAATATTACTCAGTTCTGGTCCAGGAGTACAAAATTCCAACAGGCCTCCTGAGCCCGTCCCTCCAATTAGTGGCTACTTCATTACGAATAAAGAACCCTCATTACCGTGGGCCTTCAAGTGAAATAGGATCCCCTACCTCTTGAAATCCGCCTTTCTAAGTACAGACAGTTCCCAACTTACAAACAATCCACTTAAGAACCACCAAGGCATTCAGAGGCTGCCTAGCCTCCTGCAGCTGCTGCCCGGGCCCCCTGCCCAGCCCCCCTGCCCAGCCCCCGCCCCAGGCTCCTGGTCTGCTCAAGGGAGCTCTGCCCTCCCCCCTGCAGAGCCAGCTGCCCACCTGCCCCCCAGACTGCAGGCTCTAAGCTAGGGGTTCAGTGAGGCCTCAGAGCTACCGCTGGTTTTATAGTTGAGCTCAGCTATGGGGTAAATAGGCTTTTGTGGCCTGGCCTGGGAACCGAACCATCATTTAAAAAAAAAAAAAAAAAAAAAAGGGAAGAAAAAACCTGTCTCCATGGGAAAATGTATTCTGCATTCCCAACAACCAGCCAACAAACATTAGAATGATTGTGGGAGCTGTGTTCATGCTCCTAGCAGGGTGAGGAGGAGAAAGGATGTCCCGCGTGTTCTGGGTTCCCAGTCCAACTCTAGCACTAACAACCCCCCCTCCCCCGCCCGTGGGGCCATTAACCTCTTTGGGTCTCACATCATCTGTCAAACAATAGCACTGGACTAAATGAGTTATAAGCCTCCTTCTGGTATAATAACTCTTGTTAATCAAAACCCTACCTCATTTCATTCATTCATTCGTTCATTCGTTTGTTCATTCATTCATTCACAGGCATTTTACTCAGGGCACCTGCTTTGTGTGAGGCTCTGGGCTAAGTGTTGGGGATATAGTCAAATACTATAGTTCCCAGTTCTCCAGGGGCTCGGTTGTTTGTGGCAGAGAAAAATATGTAAGCAAATGCTTAAAATGTAAGCAGGTGCTGTGATTGAGGTGAGCACTGGTTATTGTCAAAATTCAGGAGGGTGGCATATAAATCAGATGAAGGCTTCCTCAAAGTGAGGATGCCTCCCTGGTTTGCCCCTGTCTTGGTTTGTTTTGATTCTCCCTTCTACTCGGTTATCAAGACTGGTTCACTAGGAAGCATGGCTTCTGCATCTGCTGTTCTAACATGTCAGCTTAGTCCCTTGGCCTCTCTGGGGGAATCTTACCCTCTTCTTGCATCACTGAGAGATGGAATGCAGTGGATGCTCCCGCCAAAACCATATGCTTCATTCCCATGAGTGCTGCCCTGAATGCTGCCTTCTTTCCTACGCTGGTGATCCACAGCCTAAAAGACTCTCCCTTCTTCTTGGGGCCTTCCCTGCTCTTGGATTGCCAACAACTGGTATTCCCAGATTAAAAAAAAATCTTCACCCCCAAAATTGTTTCAAATTTAGCCACCAACTTCTCACCTTTATTTGTAATCCCTGAACTTCTACCAAAACTCCCTGCCAGGCTACCACACTTATTATTAAAAATAGTAACAATAAAGGTGGTTCTGAAAGGTCTCTTTTATTTGGAAGGTGATATAACATAGTGGTTCACGTTCGAATCTTGACTCTGTGGCTTGGTATCTGACATTATGAAACCATAGAGTGGCTGCTGCATGGTCCCTTTAAATCCGTGGTCCTGACTTAACTGTTAATGATGCTCCTTTCACTTGCAAAGTGCCCCTGTGGGGACCATAAATTATATGGTCACCCTTCTGTTATCCCTTTGGCCAAACTGTGTATCCCATGATTGCTACCCTTTTCCTTTCATCTGGAATGTCCTTCCCTTCATCTGTGCTTATCCAAAATCTTCCTCTTTTTTAAAAAAACCATTCATGTGTTGCTTCCTCCACTCTTCCACTTTATATACCACCCTCTTGCCACCTAACACTTTCTACTTTGTATCATGATTATTTATGCTAGTGTAGCTCCTCTTCCAGACTGAGGTCCCTAAAGAAAGAAACCATGTCTGATGAACACAGTGTTTCTTGCAGCATAAAACACGGGGTCTTCCATGCCTGGAAAAATAACAGACATCAGTTACTGAGTGCTTATTAGGCACTAAGCACTGTGTGTATGGTGTATAGACACTGTGTGTATGGTGTATAGACCACGTCGGAATATATTTCTTTAATCCTAACAATTGCCCTGAAAAATGCAGTGTCTCTGTTTATGAATTTGGAAACTAAGGCATGGGTTAAATGACTTGTTCCAGGTCACAGAGACAGTACGTCTGGGTGCAAACATCTGAACCCAAATTTCTCTGACTTCAAAGAGCATGCTCTTAACCTTTTCACTCAAGGACGCTGGTTCTCAGACCTTACCATGCAATGCAATCACCTGGGGGGCTTGTTAAAACTTGTGCTGAGCCCCATCCTACTTTCTGACTTAGTAGGTCTGGGATGGAGCCTGAGAATTACACTTCTAACAAGCTCCCAGGTGGTGTTGATATTGCTGGTCCAGGAAGTACATTTTGAGAACCACTACATAAGCACAGTTATTTGTCAGTGAGTAAATGGACAGATGATAGATCATTTGATTTAAAGTTCTGTAAGTCTGCTCCGCACTTTATATATTAGGGACATTCATATATTCAGTTATTATAATTCTTAAAAGATCAGGGTTAAAATTGAGTTTTATTTTAAATACCGCTTTTAGCTATCTCATAGTATTGTTTAAATTTAAATAGACTTTTTTCTATTTTTTTTTTAACCAAAGAAGGATAGAACTCTTTTCATTTATCTTTTCTTTTTCATTTTCTTTTGTATCTTAAAAATGATTAGTTCTAAGTAATGTTAAAGACGGCTTATAGCTCTTTCCCCTCTCTCTCTGAGGTAACTTTATCTTCTCTGTACTCCTGGGTACATGTTTAAGACACAATAGGTTTTTAAACCACAGTAGATTATTAGGTATGTATGAATTATTTCTCCAAACCAACATGTATTCTGAAGGAATTATTTGTAAGTAGCCTGGGAAGAAAGCTATCTTGTGATTTTTATATTGTGATATATTCCCCAAGGATCATGATTAAAGCAAATTTCCTTTCTTCTGCTCTGTATCACCTCTTACCAAAGCAAACCATGATATGAATTCAGCTATTATTTCAGAGTGAAGAGTGGAGCCCTTTCGACATTGAGCATGTTGCCTCTCATTGATAAAAGGTACAGCTGGAGTGGAGGCAGTGTACCTACCCTTTTTGCTCACATCTCATCTTCCCAGCCATTTGAAATTTCCTTGAGTGGGGGTCATGCCTTATGCATCATTTAAAACTGTTTCTATCTCATTTTACCCTCACAAACACCCTTACATGGAGGCATAATTGTGCTAACCACAGGACCTTGCATGTAACTCCTAATAAGAGCCTTAAGCATTACAATTTTTTAAAAAGCTTCTGATATACATTCTCTCTTTTGTTAATCTCATGCTTATTTTCCAAATCTAATGGCAGAAACTCAGAAAAGTTTAACTTGCTCAGTATTACAAAGCTAGGAAGTTTCTGACCCATGCGTAGAACTCAGGCCTCCTAGCCCTGGATTGGATGCCCTTTCCACTCCATCACACAGCTAGAGGTTTTAACAACTGCTTGTTGACTGATTACATGAAATTGTACCAAAACTGCCGCCCTCTACAAACCCTACCCCCCCAACATACACATCATTAGTATGTGCCTATGTCTTATTGGGTTGGATTGGCTTCTGATACAGCTGCACTCTTCATGCTGTAGGCCAGACCATAGATGACGTAGGAGTAAAAATAGCCTTTACAGGAACAAAGATTTGGGGAAGAAGGGTGTTCAGAATGATGTTTACCAGTCAAGATACAGCCTTCACTTTCTTGGATACAGATTTTTAGGAATGCAGGGAAATCTTCCTGTCAATCTCTGCTTGCTGGTTGCTAAGCTGATCTCCCCCATCCCCATAGGGGACCAAGAGCTGAAAAAAGCAAACTCAATCTTGTAAGTCAGTCTATTTAACTGTAAGTTCCTTCTCTTATCTCTGTTTCCCCTTTATTATTCTCAAGTCTTTAGGAAAGTTGTGGTTAGAGGGTCTAGTTTGATCGCCAATTATGCAGTGGAAAATTAGGGAAATGTCATTGCAAGTCCCTGCACATCCAGTGTTGTTAGTGGGGAGCTGTGCCCTGAAGACACTGGTCGTGGAGGCACAAGTTCAGGGATATGCCACCTAGGCATCTAATTTCCTCATGTGGAGATTCTCATTTACATTGCCAACCTTGGGGTAACAGTGGGTTTCCTTTCCAAAAGAACTGTGTAACACAAAAGTGAAATAGAAAGCTATAACATATCATACAAAAGTAAAATTTTTAAAAATGAAACATTTTCAAAAATAGGATAAATCCTAAAGTTTAGATCTGGTGGCTATTCTGGAAGATGGTCTTCATTCAAAATAATCTTTTGCTTCATTTTTATTTTCTTATCAACGATAAAAATTAGGAAGAAATACAGCAC
The DNA here is from genome assembly GCF_004348235.1 of Phoca vitulina. NCBI lineage: Eukaryota > Metazoa > Chordata > Mammalia > Carnivora > Phocidae > Phoca > Phoca vitulina. Next base: position 57,990,723 of record NW_022589707.1, read on the forward strand.
AGCACCCTTAAGACAACCACCAGGATTCCAGAGATAATGGGCATCCTTTTAACTGATTTAACTTTGGGACAGCCCAGTGGTTGATCTCTACTGACTCTGGTTTTCATGGAGGAAAAGAAAAGAATCGCTTCTTCTGCTCTGCTCAAATTTCATAGTAAACCTGTCAAGTATTTATTAATTAAAATATGCCAGGTACTATGCAAGGCTCTGGAGATAAAATTGTGAATAAGGCCATCACTGCCCCTGCCATCTTAGAATTCATAGTGTAGTAGGGGAGACAGACATTAATCAAGCCATCAGAAATTTAGTGCTAGGAGAGAGGGTCTAAAGGATTTTGTTGGGGCACATAGTAGAAATGCCTAATTCTGTCCTGTGGATCAGGATAGGCTCTTCAGAGATGCTGTGTTTTAAGCTGAAGACTGTGAGTGCATAGTTAGTAGCCTGGTAAAAGGGAAAGGGGACGACAGGAATTTTTCTAGCAGAGATGTGGGATGTGAGAAAGCCCAGAAAGGGGTGACAGAGAGAATGACACAAAGAAATGAAATTAACTGGAATATTATGTTTTTCTACCATAAGCTGTGAAAATAACTAGTGGTAATTTTAATTTCATAATAGAGAAGTAGGTTCAAAGAACATTGTTCCAGTAATAATATATGCTCAGATATGTTCAACTCTTAGTAAGAAGACTTTACCATTCAGATAATCTTCTAGATAGTTTTCACTGTATCTATATTATATATTTATTTTGTAGGTGGGTTGTGTTGCTTTTATCTTTTAAGGAAGCTAATGCAAATCCTAGTAATGCCTCACATTTTTAAATTAAGCACTGGCTTATTTTCTTAGCCACATTTAAAAACTGAAAATGACAGGTACCTATGAATACATCTAACCAAAGACATGCAAGACATCTATACCAAAACTACAAAACATTGCTTAGAAAAATTAAAGCAGACTTAAGGGAGAGATATACCATGTTTATGGATTAGAAGACTCCATTTTGTTAAGATGTCAGTACTCTTCAAATTGATCTGTAGGTTAAATGCAACACCAATCCCAATCCCAATGGAAAATTCGCAGGATAATTATGAACTTATATAGAAATTCAAAGGACATGGAATACCCAAGGTGATCTTTAAAAAACAAGAACAAAGCTGGAGGACTTACATTCCTGGATATTAAGACTTACTAGAAAGCTACAGTAATTAAGATAGTGTGCCATTGACTAATGAATATAATCCAGCAGACCAGTGGAACAGACTAGTAGTCCATAAACAATCACACACACAAAGTTACCTGATTTATGTCAAAAGCATTACTGTGATTCATTGGAAGAAATAATGATGCTGGATCAATTGGATATCCATATGGAAAACAATGAACTTGACCTTTATTTCATATCATACACAAAAATTAATGAGAGATAGATCATAGACTTAAAGTCCAAAGGTAAAACAATATATCTTTCAGAACAAAACATAGGTGAATATCTGAATGACCGTGGGACAAAGAATTTTTTTTTTAATTTTTATTAAAGTATAATTGACATACAGTGTCATATTAGTTTCAGGTGTACAATATAGTGATTCAACATTGCTATACATTACTCAGTGCTCATCATGATAACTGTACTTTTAATCCTCTTTACCTCTTTTCACCCATCCCCTTACCCACATCCCCTCTGGCAACCACCATTTTGTTCTCTGTATTTAAGAGTCTGATTTTTTTGTTGGGACAAAGAATTCTTAAACAGGACACAAAAAGCACTAACCATAAAAGAAAATAATTAATTGTACCTTATCAAAATTAAGAAAGTCTGTTCATTAAAAGAACACTGAGGAAAGATAAAAACTATAGTGGAAGAAGATATTTGTAGTATAGATATTGAACAGAGAACTTGTATTCAGAACATCTAAAGAAGTCCTACAGAAAGAAAAATACCACCTAGTTAAAAAAATGGGGAAAATATATGAACAGACACTTGACAAAAGAAGATCTCAAAATTGCCAAGAATAATATACAAAGGTATTTACATTATTAGCCATAAGGGAATGATAATTAAAACCTACCAAATGGCTAAAATTAAATAAGACTGACAATCACAAATGTTTGTGAGGTGTGGAGCATCTAGAACTATTGTACGTTGCTGGTGGGAGTAAAAACTGAAAGAACTACTTTGGAAAACTGGCATTATCTACTAAAAATCTATACTTCTAGGGTTATATCCAAGGAAAGTGAGTGTTCATGTAAAATGCATGTACAAAAATGTTCATGGTGGCATTATTTTTAATAGCCCCAAAGTCAGAATAAACCAGATGTCCATCAACAATAGCATGGATGAATTAATCCAATAGGATACTATACAGCAATGAAAAATAATTAATTGTTACTACAAGGCAGAAATATGGATGAACCTCATGAGCATGGTGTTGAGTGAAAGAAACCAGACATCACAGAGTATGTAGTATATGATTTCATTGGTATGAAGTTCAAAAGCAGGCAAAATGAATCAATGGTGATAGAGGTAAGAATATATAAAATAGTGTTTCTATTTTTGAGGAGATATTGATGGAGTGGAACACAAAGGAATCTACTGGAATGCTGAAAATGTTCTATATATTGATCCAGATAGTGTCTAGGTATACAGTATAAATATATTTTAAAGCATATTGAGCTATACCTTAATGTACTTTAATATAAGCTGTATTAATAAAACAGTAGCAAAAACACAAAACAACTAGTCTGAGGAGAGAAAGGGAGGAATAGAGGCATAGTGCATATATGAAAGAAAGCACAGACTAAAATGAGTTTTAGTGGTATAATTATTTAGAAGCACTTTAAGAAGAAAAGGACTGTTGTACTGATGGTGTCTTATTTGTTTACATCTTCAACTTTCTGATTTCCTGAACATTTCAAGCATATATCTTCCAGCCCTAAATATCAAGAGACCTCTTCTATGCAAAAATATAAAAAAAATGACTTTTTCTCCCTAAGAAAAGTATAATTAGCATTTGGAAGTTTGGGGGACTTGGGCTAAGAGCATCAGAAGTTCACCAGAGAGTCATCTAGGACTTCTCAGTTCTAATGATAAAAAAAAAAAAAAAAAACAAACCACCAAAGAATTCTTCAGCTGTTTCACTCTTTTCAGATTCACCCCACCACACTTACCTTCTCCACTGTTGCTGTACCACATTTCTTTTAAAATTCAGTCACATTAGGGGCGCCTGGGTGGCTCATTTGTTAAGTGTCTGCCTTCGGCTCACATCATGATCCCAGGGTCCTGAGATCGAGCCCCGCATCGGGCTCCTCTTCAGCGGGAAGCCTGGTTCTCCCTCTCCCACTCCTCCTGCTTGTGTTCCCTCTCTGTCTCTCTCTCTGTCAAATAAATAAGTAAAATCTTAAAAAAAAATTCGGTAGCATTAAAATGAATTTTTGAACACCTTAGTAATCACCTGATATTATTAACATTTTTTTTTAAAGATTTATTTATTTATTTATTTGACAGAGACAGCGAGAGAGGGAACACAAGCAGGGGGTAGTGGAAGAGGGAGAAGCAGGCTCCCCACTGAGCAGGGAGCCCGATGCAGGGCTCCATCCCAGGACCCTGAGATCATGACCTGAGCCTAAGGCAGACGCTTAACCGACTGAGCCACCCAGGCACCCCTATTAACAACATTCTTGTTGATGATCAAAATCGTAATGGAAATATAAAATCTTCGGATAGCTGACAATTGTCTATGGAAGTGTTAGACTGTAACCTACTTCCAACGTTATGTCTAGCATCTTGTCATTTAACTCTTCTTAATCCCTGTATTAGGTAGAATAGTCTAGGTTAGGCCGTGTTACAGAGAGGCACCCAAAATTCCATAATCCCATGGCTTAACCCAACAGAAGTGTTGTTTTGTTTTGTTGTTTTTGCTCACCAAATAGTCCTGGGCAGGTGTCCAGGTTGATGAAATGGCTCTCTTCCAATAAGTTATTCAGAGACCTGGGCTGACAACAGCTTTGTAATCTTTAAAACATGCTTCCCAGTGTTCCCTCGATGTGGACATCCCAGTTATCCTGAAAGGAAACAGAGCATGCAGGAACATGTGTAGAAAGGCTTTATGGGCTAAGCTTGGAAATAGTGTATGTTACTTCTGCTCACATTCCATTGGAAAGAACTTTGTCTCATGGCCACACCTATTTTCAAGGGAGTCTGGAAAATACAGAAGGGCAAATGGATTTTGGTAGATAGCACAGCTTCAGTCATAACAGCACCTGGTCATCATACTGAAAATTTGAAATATTCTCAGGCCTATACTGACGAAAGGAATTATCACCAACACAAAACGTTAATGGATTGGGTGTATACAAAGAACACAAAACCCACATTTTCCAGAACAGCTGATATAGAGCAAATTGGAACGAGTTGATTTGTAGCAGGAAGGAGACAGAAATGTTACAGAAATATGTTGAATCTGTACACAGAAAATGTTTTAAAAATTTAGACTAATGGGAAATTGAGGAGTTGGAACGGCTTCCTTATTGGCATACAATTACTGTGACAGTGTCTTCTTCTAAAAAAAAAGACATCAAGTGACAGAATGTCCATCTATAAAAGTAGACTATAAAAATAGAAGCTATAGACCCAAAGTGATGGTGTGTATTCCTAGGCACCAGGTTAAAAACTAGAATTTTTAGCTCTTACTGTCAATATTGGGATGATAAAATAAGATATGACCCCTGTCACAGGCTCCCTGGAGAATATAATAGAAGACAGTCAATTAAAGTAATAATGACTAGGAGCTCCTGGGTGGCTCAGTTGGTTAAGCATCTGACTCTTGATTTTGGCTCAGGTCATGATCTCTCAGAGTCATGAGATCGAGCCCCATGTTGAGCCCTGCATTTGGCTCCGCATTGGCGTGGAGTCTGCTTGAGAGTCTCTCTCTAACTTTCCCTCTGCCCCTGTGCTCTCTCTCACTCTCTAAAACAAAAACAAACAAAATAATAATAATAAAGTAACAATGACTGTGCAGTGTGATGAGTGTGAGATAACAGAGGTGTATAACAAAGTGGTGTAGGGGCCCAGAAGAGGAGCATCTAAAGTCAGACTTGGAGATTGAAGTGTGCTCCTTGGAAGAGGAGGCACAAGCTGAGTTTTGAAGGGACAACAAAGGAGGAGAAATAAGATATCAATGGGAATAACAGGCACAAAGGAAGAGGATGCATCCCCTTTATGATTTGGGAGATTGCACTGGGAGAAAAGAATGAGAGAGAGACAGAGAGAGGCCAAAAATTAAAGTGAAGTGGTCCAGGGCCAGATCATGAGGGGAGTGTGTGCAAGTTACAGAGTCTGGATTCAACCTCAGTGTTGGGGGAACCAGGGAAAGCATTGTTCATGCTTCAGTCTTTTTAGATATTCTTTTTTTATTTTTTTTAAGATTTTATTTATTTATTTGACAGAGAGATAGAGAGCACAAGTAGGCAGAGTGGCAGGCAGAGGGAGAGGGAGAAGCAGGCTCTCCATTGAGCAGGGAGCTGGACGTGGGGCTCGATCCCAGGACCCCAGGATCATGACCTGAGCAGAATGCAGCTGCTTAACCAACTGAGCCACCCAGGTGCCCCTAGATATTCTTGAACATCCAGATCCACACTTTGGAAGTCAAGGATAGCAAAATGAATCCATAAAGGGAGAGGCCTGAACTTTTCCCTATTTGCTCTATTCAGGACCCACTGCCAAGTAAATAAATACAACACCTCAAACAAGATAATTTTTAGCCAGTCAGTTCACCTGTTAATTTATCAGTTGATTTATGTTTGTGAGTTATGATTACTTACAGTGAATGACCATCAATCAGTAAGCATAATAAAAATATATGGTAATATAAAGGACAAACAGGTTTAGCTTGGGCAGCCAAGAGACACAAGCAAATTCCCCAACCTTTCACATGGTGCATAAACATGAATAAATGTTCAAAAAGGAATAAAAAGAAAAGGAATAATGACATATTTTTTAAACCACAATAAAGTACAAAAAATACCAATGGAAAAAAAGGACAGTATTGTAGCCTTTTACTATCCTGAAGTGTGTGCTTCTCAGATAAGAAAGAAATTGATAAAGCGGGTGCCCTGGGCTCAGTCTTGTGACCTGAGTTAATACTTCCACTAATGACCTGAAAGAGGAAGTGAAACCAGTCAGTTACATTTTCTGATGACAGCATTGCTTTCTTAAGTTAAAAACAGAAAGCAGAAAAAAAAAAAAATCACCAGCTGAGCAAACATTAAGGATGTTGGGACAGTGTGATAGCTAGCTAAATTAATCTGGACTGTATCTGCATATTATACACTACATGGTTGTGAATAATTTTAACTGTGTTTCAACCAAGGGCTTGAAAACAGATGACCTTTTATTCTTTGATCCTACATCAGTAGATATATTGCATAGTGAGTAATGGTTTGAATTTTAAAACAAGAAGCCAGGATCATAAACTTGTAACATATTCGAACATTTTAATGTAATGAGTGACAGGTCACAAAGAGAAAGAGTGATAGATGAAATGCCGACACCTCCATTTTGGGTAATGTACAGTTGCTCTTGCTGGTTTGAGATTTGCTACAATTGGGAAAGCAAAGTGATTCAGTGAAATGAACATGGACTTTCACATCCTGCCCTGCCCTGCTGGTCAGGTTGGCTTGGGCAAGTTACCTAATGGTTCTGAAACCCAGTTTCCTTCTCTGTGAAATAGAAACAAAATTATGGTGTTAGGAGTATTGCAAAAATCAAATGAGAGTACGTGCATGTATGTATTTCACCTACTCAGTAAATGGTGTGGTGCTGGTGAGGAAGAAGGATGGTGTCTGGGAAAGTCTAACAGTAATTCAGCAAACAGAGCATGTTGTGGTTTCTTGAAGAGCGCCATTATGTAGTAGGAAAGCAGGACTCATTCTGGAATCCTCTCTTCATTCAGTGTTTTGCATACTGACTACCTGGAGGCATATAGCCACAGCCTCATGAAATTAAATAGTGTGTAGCTTTCACCCTCATGAGGCTGAATAGTCCAGAGCGTAGCTGGGTGTACATGGGAGCAGGTTGCACACACCACAATTCCGTGTCATAAGGGTGTTTGCAAAGAGACTGACTGCAGAGAGGAGAAACTGCTAACTTAGCTGAGGAGCCTTACAGGAAAAGGTTCTCAGAGGAGAAACCCTTTGAGCAGAAACTTAAAAGGTTGAGTAAGAGTTACCATGTGGACCATGAGGGGAAGTTTGTTTTCCCAGGCATAGGAATTGTGCAGAAGTGTGGAAGGAAGTTTGGCATGGTGTAGCTGGAGAAGGGAAACTCAGTATGCCTAGAGCATATGGTGCCTGGGAGGTGATGTGGGATGGGCCAAAGGCAGGCTGCAGGGTATGGGTGCGGGGTTTGTATGTTACCCAAGAGGAGAGAGCATCCAACCCAGGCCAGGTGCTGGCCTTTCTACTTACCTGCTGGTTGGTTTTGGGCAAATCGTGTTGTACCTCCATTTTCTCTTCTCTACCAAGGAGGATAATGTTACCTACCTTGAAAAACTGTAGTATGAAACAGTTGTAAAACACTGCCCTCCGTGAGGGTGCACTTTTTTCCTTCTCACCCAGTTTGGAACACACGATTAACTGCAATAAAGGAGAGTTAAAACTCTCTTACCTGGAAACTCAACAGAGAGTGGACTGTGGGATGGGCCCCCACTTCCCCTGAATCATCCCTGGGATCATTATTTGATTAAGGTATTCATCCGCTGCAATATTTTATACATTCCTAGAACATGACCCTGACACTTTCTTTGGTGTGTTCCACTCTCCTAGTTCACTTATGCACTCATGATCAGAACATGTTATAAACCTGAACTTGAAAAGCGCAGAGTAGGGAAGAAATTTGGAGTGATTTCCAATAGTATCTGAAAATGAGTATCTGAATGAAGGTTGCCTACCATGCTTGTGTAAAGAAATTGAGATTATGTCAGCTGTATGTGTGCCTTGTCCTGATTACACAGATGGATCCAAAACTCTTGTCTTGAATAAACAGTTTTCATTCATCTAAAGGGAATGCTAGCTGAAAGATTCAATTCAGTCTATAAATTCAGCAGTGACATAACTGAAAAACCCCAGAATTACCATTGTGTATTTGTTATTGCTGAATTGTTAAAGTTCAAAATATGTGTTTAGGAGGAAATGAAGTAAAATGACACACATCTTCCTTGTTTTTGGCAAAACCCTGGTAAGTAACCATCATAGCCACAGCATTAAACATGTATAGATTCTTCTTTTTCCTCTCCTTTTCTTCTTTCTTTCTTTGACTGCAGCTTCCCTCTCTCTCAAATCAGCCTACTCTCCACCCTCCTTGAATTAGGCTGAAAATCAGCTTGGACAACCCATTTATTCCCCTCCCCAGTTTGCCACCACACCCCACACATTTTTTCCAGCCTCTCACTCCTGCCCCACCTGGTTCATTAGCTGTGGTGCTGAGTCTAGCAAGACCAGGGAGTTGATCCCTTCTCTCTTTTGTTTCCAGACTGTGGAAGTGCTTTCTCCAGTGCCATGTTGATCTACCTTGTCCCTCTATTTCCTTTTATCAGTGGAGCATGCCTCTTTCTCGGGACTTGTTCTAGAATCTCTCTCGCTCTTATTCTTCACTATCTTTCTCCTGGTATTTAGAGGTAATTCTCTGAAGTACAGTGTTAGAATGATGCTGCTAAGTGTGAAAGTATTTGTTTCCTGCACTATAGAGTGTAAGTTTTGTGGGGTTTTTTTCTTGCTGTCTTGAGGGAAAATCCCGAACTACGATGTGTGTGTGTGCTTGTGTGCGTGCATGTGCGTATGTAGTGGGGTAGTAGGAATGTGTAAACTTTATACGTACATCTAAATATCATTGAATTCCAATGGACTAGATTCATTACAAAAGCATAAAGGAAAAAAGGTATATAAAATGAGTTTTCTCTAGAAACTATAGAAACATAGTTATTCATGCTATCATATGTTGATTTTTAAAATATAGAACTTTCAGAATCACCCACCAGTTGATTAAGAACATCATTTTATCTATTTGTTAATAAACTTACATTTTAATAAGGCATGTAAACCAGATGTGAAAAGTGTATAACTAAAGACAATGATTATAGTTCCTTGAACAAGCCAAGCACGCTCCAGCCTCAGGGCTTTTCCACTCCCCATTCTTTCTGCTCAGAGTGCTCTTCTCCCTGATATCTGCATGATTTGCTTCCCCTAGGTCTCTGCTCCAAGATAACCTTCTCAGAAAGCTTTTACCAGACCATTCCACTTTAAACAGAATCCTCAACCACTGCTCCCAAATCCTGCAAATCTATCTTTCCTGTGCTGCTTTATTTTCACCATCTAACAAAACATAGATTTATTTTAGTTGTTTATTGTTCCACGTCACCCACTAGAATGTAACCATCATGAAAACAGAGGTGTTGCTTTATTCCCTGTTTCTCTGCAGCACCTAGAACTATGGGTGCTCAATAATATTTCTTGGGAGGAGAGAAGGAATTCAAGAAGCAAGAATGGTTCCAAGTAGACCTAAAACCTCGAATGCTTTGAGGTTTATGAAACATTCTAGTAACAACAGTACTAGTGTGAGTGTGGGAGATAGGCCCACTATTGGGAACAGATGGTTTAATATATTATATATTCCTTCTTTGTTAATAAATTTGAATGGTTCAATAATGAGTAACTTTTCCCTCATCAACTATCAGGTCATCCTGCTACAGCACAGTTGGACAGGAAAGGCAGTATAAATGTTTGGTCCTTTGTCAAAATATTGAGTTAGTTCACTTGGCATTTTCAACAGGTGCCCAATGTGGTCTTTCGGTTTTCAGTTAGTGTGTTCATTTCCTTCTTTTTAAGTATCATTATGAACTCATAGATTTGAATATGTTTGATGGGTCTTCATTGTTGCCAATAATACTTTATTGATGCTCAAATTGTCTTAACTTTGGCTAGTGAGAGCCTCTTCAGGTTGACTCTTGGGTCCTTTTGACGTGATCGTGGTAATTGTCTAACTTGCTTTCTTGTACAACAAAATATTTTAGGACCATCATGTATTTCCTACACTAGCCCTAGAATCAGCCATTTTGACAAGGATCCCTGGTTATTTTAAGAGAGACATGGTAGGGGCATCTGGGTGGCTCAATTGGTTAAGCGTCTTCCTTTGGCTCAGGTCATGATCCCAGAATCCTGGGATAGTCCCGCATCAAGCTCTCTGCTCCGTGGGGAACCTGCTTCTCCCTCTCCCTCTGCCTGCCGCTCCCCCTGCTTGTGCTCTGTCTCTCTCTCTCTGTCTCTGTCAAATAAATAAAATCTTAAAAAAAAAGAGAGAGAGAGAGAGAGACATGGTAGTTAGAGACCATGGTCTGGGTGCTTAGGATGCTCATTACTTCTAAATTAGCCATTACTTTTGACCTTTACTGTGGACAGAACTAGAAAATACATTTTTGGATAATTTAATGTTAATAATGAAAGCAAAGAAAGCAGAACTACTAAACTTCTATTGTATTTTCATTGCCATTAAGGGAAGTTGTATTAAAACTAGAAAGGATAGAAAGTCACTCTTAAGGAAACCTTGAAGCTTAGTCTATTAAAATGGCTAATACATATTAAATGTATTTAAATACACTTAGATGGATTATGTCACAGAAAGAACTTATGTATCCAAGTCCAGAAATACTGCTAGTAAGCTCTGAGAAATCAGAGATGGCAGAAATTCCACAATAAGCAAGAATTATCCTATTTGTAAAAGGGAATACTAAAAACTCAAATTTAATATAGTAAATTTCACTCTGATTCTTCATCAAATTTAGATCTGATTACAATATAAATGGCTTTAAGGATTTAGAAAAAATTGGGATTATTCTGAAGCCAAATGGATTCACTCTAACACCAGACTAACACCATTTTGTCTTATTTATAATATTTTGTAAATCTCATATCATGCTCTATTAGATAAAATGGGTAAAAATAAGTTAGAGATCAGATTAAAAAAAAACAAGACTAAGCTAGGTCTAGTCTCAGGACGCACTTTAAATATAAAGATATAGATAGGTTAAGAGTAAAAAGATTTTTTTTAAAAAAAGTAAAAAGATTAATATATCACCTGCAAATCCTAATCAAAAGAATTCTTTTTCTTTTAATATTTTTTTAAGATTTTACCTATTCATTTGACAGAGAGAGAGAGACAGCAAGAGAGGGAACACAAGCAGGGGGAGGGGAGAGGGAGAAGCAGTTTCCCCACTGAGCAGGGAGCCCGACGCGGGTCTTGATCCCAGGACTCCGGGACCATGACCTGAGCCGAAAGCAGACGCCCAATGACTGAGCCACCCAGGCGCCCCCTAATCAAAATAATTCTTAAGTAGCTATATTAATTTAGACAAAATAGACTTCAGAGCAAGGACTTTTACCAGAAATTAATATAATCTTGACAAAATATGGTAATCCAAGGAATGGAGATCAATTTAAAATGAGTAAACATAGTTTGCTATGTGAAAAGACCAAAACCACACTATATGATCATTTCAATGGAACCAGAAAAAGCATTTGATAAAATCCAATATCCAATTCTGATAAAAATTTTCAACAAACTAAACATAGAAGAGAACATCTTCAATCTGTCATTGGGTATATATGAAAAATGTACAGCTAATATTATACTTAATTATGAAAGACTAAACACCCCCACACACATACACCCTGCCCCAAGATCAGGAGCAAGGCAAGTATGTTTGCTCACACCAGCTTCTATTCAGCATTATCAAAACTAGTACAATAAGGCAAGAGAAATAAATAAAGACATACAAATTGGAAAGGAAGAAGGAAAGCTGCCTATAATCTTAGATAACATGATATATGCACACGGATCCATAACTCAATCCATCTATCCATCCATCCATCTATCTATCTAGAGAGGAAATTCTAAGGGATCTCCAAAAAAATCTTTTAAAACTAATAATCAAATTTAAGAAGATCATAGGATACAAGATCAGGTTATAAAAATTAATCATATTTTTAGCGAGCAGTTAGAACTTGAAATTTCTATTTTTATAGCATCAAAAAATATGAAATATTTTACAATAAATTTAATAAAATGTCAAGGCTTGTGCACTAACATCAACCAAACAAAATGCTAGGAGAATTTTAAAAGACCCAATAAATGAAAAGATATACCATTTTCCTCAGTCTGAAGATATTGTTAAGATGTCAGTTCCAAGTAAATCTGTAGCTTCAGTGGAATCCTATCAATATCATGAAGGCTTTTTTGAAGAAATGGAGAAGCTGTCCCAAAGATATAATAAGAATAACTTGGAATAACCAAAACAAAAAGAAAAAAGAAAATGTCATAGGATTTATACTACCTGACTTAAAGACTCATTATAAAACTGTAGTAATCAAGAGTGTGGTGTTGGTATAAGGATAAACATATAGATCAAAATAATACAAGAGAAAGCCCAGAAATGGATCCACACTTAATAATGCCTTGGTTTTTGCCAAAAATGTACAGACAATATAATGGGCATTTGGATAATTTTTCAACAAATGATGCTGGAACACCTGGATATCTACTGCTGGGGAAAACAAAATGAACCAACACCCCTACCTCACACCATCTACAGAAGTTAACTTGAAATGGGTCGTAGATCTAAATGTAATGGCTAAAAATATAAAATTTCCAGAAGAAAAAGCACAGGAAAAATATCTTTATGATGTTAGAGAATGGTTTGGTAAGACACAAAAACCAGAAAATATAAAAACAATTAGATATAATCAAAATTAAAAACTTTTCTCTTCAAAAGTCACCATTAAGCAAATGAAAGGCTTATTGTAGGAATCATTTCATAATGTACAAAAATATTGAATCACTCTGATGTATACCTCAAACTAATAGGAGATTGTATATCTATTACACTTCAATAAAATCAACTTTTTAAAAAAACTTGAGAAGACAAAAGAAGAAAAAATGAAAAGCAAGTTAAAGATTTGAAGAAAATATTTTCAAGCTTATGTCTGATAATGGATTTATATTTAGAACATATAAAGAACTCAGTAATAAAAAGACAAACCTAATTTTTAAAAAAGTCAAAAGATTTGAATAAGCACATTACCAAAGATATGCAAGTGGAAAATAAGACATAAAAAGAATTTCAACATCTTTAGTCATTAGAGAAATGCAAATTAAAATCATAATGACTGTGACTACACATCCATTAGAATGGCTAGAACTTAAAAGACTGAAAATACCAAGTGTTAATGAGGATATGGAACAAATGGAACTTGGATTCATTGTTGGCGGGAATGCAAAATGATATAGTTACTTTGGAAAACAGTTTGGCAATTTTTTATAAAATTAAATACACAGTTACTAAAAGACCTAACATTCCTACTCCTAGATATTTGCCCAAGAGAAATGAAAAACTTGTCCATACAAAGACTTGTGCTCAAATGTTTATAGCAGTTTTATTCAAAATAGCCAAACCCAAATGAATATACAAATTACACTGTATCCATGCAATTAAATACTACTCAGTAATAAGAAAGAACACAATGCTAACATATGCAACAACACTAATCTCAAAGGGATTATGCTGAGTGAAAGAATCCAGCCACAAAAAGACTAGACTACATTGTATTATTCCATTGATATGAAACTCTTGTTCCAAGTTCAAAAATCCTTTAAAAAGGGCTCTGATTCATCCAGCTGGAATCAGATGCCTTTCCCTGAATCAGGCAACCATGATGCATTGTGATTGACTCAACTTGGGTTAAGATGGCCATCCTTGGGCCAGTCAGTGGGAGTGGAGAAATGCCCTATAAAAGGATATATCAGCTCCCATTTAAACCACATGATTAGAATAAAGAGAAGGAAGATTTTTCAAAACAGAGTGAGGATTTTATTGAGGGGAGACCAAAAAACAGATCACTCCTAAGTTAACAGTTGGCTGCCTACACACATACATGGTGCACACAGTCTCTTACACATACTTTCATGCATAATACAGTGTCAAAATTGCTCCTGCCACCAATGGCTAAGTATATGATGCAATCAAGTGATACAGTAAAGTGATTCAGGAAGGTGTTTGGTTCTCTGACCCTCAAAGGTCTTGGTTCACTGGCCAGAAAAAAAGATCTTCTTTTAATGAAGCCAAATACCTGACCGTTTGTTCTCCAAGTGACTTCAGATGGGCTAGACTTTCTCTTGTGGCACCTTAAAGCCAAAAGAAATAATTGCTATATTCTCTGATCTTGAAAATTTTCCCTGGATGTAGGATTGCTGCCTCAGAGGAAAATATGATGAACAAATCAGTTTTAATGAAGGAGGAGTATTGAGAGCTGGTTGGGAAAGAAACCAAGAATTTTGATGTGGTGTGAGGTGTCCATGAGAAGTTGATATGAGTAGAAACATCTGGTGGAAAGGCAAATTAGATGATGATACTGGGTTTGGAGTGGTTAGATCCATAGGAGTCGTCCTCCATACCCCCAACATCTAATCCCTCACTAGGTCCTACCTGTTTTACCTCCTAAATATCTCTGGAATCAGAGCACTTTTTTCTCCGTATTAGTATCACTACCCAAGTTTAAAGCTACTATTGTATCTCCCCTTGACTCTAGGTCCATGCTCATCTACACTCGTCTCCTTCCTCCAATCCATCCTCATACTATAATGAGTAGACTTTTCAAACTGAAAATAAAATTCTGTCTCTCCCATGGTTAAAGACCTCCATTGTTTTTCTGCAGCTTTTAGGATAAAAACTAAAATCCTAAGCATATGCCTCCAAGGACTGTGCTCTAGAATGTGCCCCAGCCCACCTCTCTTGCCTCATCTCCTACTATCCTTCTGCTTGCTTCAGCAACCCAGCTACACTGGCTTTCAGGGACCTGCCTTATTGCCCTCACCCCAGGACCTTTGCATATGCTCCTCTCTCTGCTGGAGTATTCTTGCATAGTTAATCATGTTCAGTCCTTCTGAATAGAATTTGAGCACCGCTTTCTTGGAGAATATTCTCTTGGTCAGATTCTTGCTAAATCATTCTTGTGGGGCAGTGGGGCTTTCCTTCATTTGGTTTGATATTATGCTCTCACTGATGTGAAAATGCCCACTGGACTGTCAGCTCCATGAGGGCAGAGACCACCTCTGTTTCACTCACTACTACGAGCATGTAGAAGATATTCAGTGAATATTTGCTAAATGATTGGATGGGTGGATGGTGGAAGGCAGAGTCATTTCCTGGAAGAAAATGTAAAAGTAAGAGTAGGATTGTAGTTTTGCTTTATTTTGTTTTTAAAGGAAAGAAAACACAAAAAATTTTAAAAACCACTCTCAGATTATTTGGTTATGGAGTAATATAAAGACCTTTCCCACTGGATGGGGAAGTCAGATTGAAATAAGAGGATGAATAGCTTTGACTTCACTATATGTAATTCAAGTTGGGGCTATAAGAGGTAGAATTTCAGGTTAGGAGAAATAAGTACAGAGAAATGCCCTGTAGTTTTGGCACTGAAGACATTGCTCCCTTTTCTGATAAACTGAATTTCTGCAGCCTGGGGAAGGCAGGACTCACACTAAAGGGAGTTTAATATGCGTGATCATTTCCTAGAGCTTAGAGAATAAGAAGAGAAAGGTGGGGCAACAGAAATAAAACTAAAAAATAGACAAAGGGTACATTTATTTGACTAAAGATATTTTTAAAGAACTTTGAGAACCACAGGAGCTCCTCAAGATGTTTATGTAATTGAATATAATTTATCTGGGATTGAAAGGAATAATAAAACATTTTTCACTTAAGTGCATCTGGAGGCATATGAAATTGGACTCTTGATGGTGGCCTGTGCTTGACTATGTCCTCGGTGCTTTGTCCTTGGGGTGCAGACTGGAAATGTGTTTTAGAGAGTAGACATGAAGCACAAAATATTAAATGAACTTTACCATATTCAAAATGCCCAACAGTGTAACATCCTCCTTGTTTGGCAGGGAAAGGACTCAACATTTGGAAACTCAGCAGTGCATTAAGTATTTTAATAATCATTGTTGACACACAAAGCATATGGCCTTTCAGAACTCACTGGGTCAAATGTTGAAGTCTTCTTCTAGGTTTCTAAAATTACTTTACAAAATTAAACAAAATAAATTAAGGCACATTTCAAAGGATATTAATGCATGAGCTTTGTGTTATAAGCAACTGAAGTAAGTTTTCTTATAGGATAAAAGAATATCTACGTAAAGGAAAAAGCAAAATCCACAGCCCCCCAAGTTAATTTGCATTTAATTAGAAGATCTCGAACCTCCCCATTAGCAGGCCAGTCTTGTGGATACGTTGTATTTATTGTTTACTCCTATTCATGCTCAGATATCCCCCTGCCTCATCTCAGAAGCCTTTATTGTCCACCTGCTTATCATTTATATCCGTTATCTGTGGCCACAATAATGCTGTGAAATAAGCAATTCTAACATTCAGTATCTTAAAACAATAGGCATTTCTTATTGCTTACAAGTCTGTGGGTTAGCAGGGTAATTCTGGTCTCTGTTAGGCTCACTCATGAGTCTGTGGTCAGCTATAGGGTAGGGAGGGCTTCTGCTCATCATGGTGGCCTCCCCCACATCTCTTTGGGTCAGCTGGCCAAAGGCTGATCTGTTGGGACAACTGGGCTCTCCTCCTTGTGTCTCTTGCATGCACAAGACTCTCACAGCCCTCCAGCTGGCCAGCCTAGACATATTCTCAGGTTGGCCTGGGCATATTCTCATGGCCATCTCAGAGAAGCAAGAAAGTGGAAACATGCTAGCATTTTTTTTTTCAAGCTTCCAGTTTCATCACATTTGTTAACATCGCACTGGCCAAAGCAAGTCACATGCCAAGCCCCGAGTCAGAGTGGGAGGAGCCTACAAAGTTAAAGGGCAAAGAGTGGGGATACCGGGAGGCCAGTATTTGGGGCTTTAATGACATCAACCTATGTCCCTGCCCTACACCACCACCAGCATTAATCAATCCCTGTCCTGCACTCTTAGTTTTATTGTTGTATTTTTCCCACTGCATTATAATATAGTTGCTAATTAGTCTTCTCTAAAATACTAGAGGGTCCTTATTCCTAAGCGCAGTCATTCATAAGTATTTACTGACCCATTGCTACAAGTCTTATTCCTTTATAGAGGCCCCAGTACCTAGCACTAGTCCTGACACATAATAGGCGCTCACCAAATATGTGCTGAATGAATGCATATGTGAAAGTTCATACCCATATTAATCTCCTTCCCCTTCTGAAGAAAAGGGTGGAGACAGATGCCTCTCAGGATCCCATTGAGGAAGTCTTCCTGGCCTGAGCAACTGGTGAACCAGTGAGGGCTTGCAGTGAGGTTCTCAGATGCTTTGAGACATCTTTCTCTTCACATTCTCCCATTTCTTCCCTCTGGAACTTGGGTTTTCAATTAGCAATAATCATGCCTCAGATAAACTCATGGGCTACGATACTGTCACTGTGCAAAGCTGGAACTTGGGTTTTCTTTTTTGTGTCTCCTTATTCCTCTCAAAGGAAGATAGAAAATCACTACTTTTAACTAATTCTAAATTCATTTTATAGTCTGTGCTCCAGGCATCTTTGCCTAGAGTTTCTCCACTCTACAGTGGGAAATGATTGAGCTCCCGGATTTATTTAAGCTCATGGTGTGGTCAGTTTGGGAGCAGCTAGATGGCTTCTATTCTCTGGTTTTCCCGGGCCTGTAGACCAAAGATACAGAAGAATTCTTAGGAAATGTTTTATATAGTTACAGATACAAGACCCTATTCATACAGGATATTAATTCTATCAAAATGGTGTTAAATGCATTGGCTCATTTTTTTCCAATTCCATATAATCTACAGGAAAAACTTGGGTTTCTGGGTAGAATCATAATTCCGAGCTTCTTGATTTTCCAGTGACCAGTGTTAAGTTGCTTGAGAGGCAGAATTGTATGGCTTTGGAGTCAGGCAGGCTAATCTAGAATGGCAGCCGTGCTCATTAGTTACTTTCCCAGATGAATCCTCTTACCCTTAGCAGTCAGAGAGGGTAATAACATAGCCTAAAAGAGAATGGCTGGCATGTGGTAAGTGAATTGTATTAATTGTTCAATTGTATCAATTGTATTAATTGTGAATTGTAGCTATTGTTAAATTGCTTCAATTGTTAAATTGTTGTAAATGGTAACAGTTGTATCAATTGTTGCTATTATTATAGAATGCCCTATAATTTTATAAGCTGTGACTCTAACTAGTATTATCAGTGGTAAAAATTAATGTTTTATATCAATAATCTTCATGTTTATTTTTATTAAAAAATAAAATCATTTCTAAAACAACTTTGTAGGTTATACCTTAAAATGGTACTTAGGCACTTTACCTTTTGAAATGGCCTGGAAAATTTCTTCATTCAGTCACCAAATATGTATTCAGCACCTGCTTTGTACCAGGTCACCAGGTGCTGAACATGCAATGGTGATCAAGGTAGACATCACCCTTGCCTCCTGGTATCCTGTGATGGAAGAACTATCACTAAAGAGTCAGCATTACTCCCAGAGTAATTACTTACCATTACTTAACAGTTATCTACCTACTAACTACAACTGCATGAATTATCTGAAATAAAGCGGTATTTGGCTGGCTTTCCCTGGTTAAAATACAGTGTGGTGATGCTTCAGATTTGAGGAAGGAGAAATTTTGAAGTACTTTTTAAACTACTTTGAACTACTTTTTAAAGTAGCTGTATAATTTTTAAAACCTATTTTATTTTTTAAGATTTATTTATTTTACAGAGAGAGCATGCACAAGCATGAGTGGGGGGAGGGGCAGAGGGAAGGGAGAGGGACAAGCAGACTGCACTGAGCATGGAACCCAAAGAGGGGCTCGATCCACAACCCTGAGACCATGACCTGAACTGAAATCAAGAGTCAGAGGCTTAACCAACTGGGCTACCCAGGCACCCCTTAAAAGCTTCCATTTTATTATCAAATAATGTATAGAATTGACATTTCTGAATTTTTTACTGACCTCCATTTTGAACTACTACATGGCTGAGGGATAGAGGGAGAATTGCTTGTGTACATACTCAGTAATAAAAACTTGAAAGTTTATCAGCTTTTTAGGCTGTGTCACAATTCTCTTATGTGGTATCCTCGGTTGGATCTTGGAACAGAAAAAAGGACATCAGTGGAAAATCTAGTCAAATCTGAATAATGTCTGTTGTTTAGCTAATAGGATTGTGTCAGTGTTGAGTTCTTATTTTTAACAAATGTACTGTGTTATGTAAGATGCTAGCATTAGTGAAGCTGAGTGAAGAATATACCAGAAGTCAGCTTCAAAGAAATATAGGGAAACAACAACAGGGTGAAGGTTATTCCTTTGCCACTGTGCATGTTTCCAGATGTCTCCCCACCATGGTTACTCAGTGAATGCTCTGAGAGGAGAGGAATTTTAACTTTTGACTGACAAATAGGATGGCAAATCTGCTGTAAAATCATCATATGCAGTACTGTTGTTGAAGTCCTTTGAAGGTAAAGAATGGATGTTGTAGGATCTTCTCGCTTGCCTGGAATTTTCAAAGGTGTTTTCTTGTGTGAGAGAGATAAGCCCACTATGGGTCTTCCCTCACTGGCAAATTTTAACCACCTAAGAGTCTGAGTGGTTCAAAAGCTCCCTTTTACTTTCATAGGTACAAACACAAGTACGCCTTGCCAAAAAAAGCTTTGACAAATTGAAGATGGATGTGTGTCAGAAAGTGGATCTTCTTGGAGCAAGCCGATGCAATCTGTTGTCTCATATGCTAGCAACGTACCAGGTAACAAAGTGATGTTGGTTATAGTGAACCAAGAATGTTACAAGGTTTAGGGGGACAGAAGGACAGTGTTGGAGCTAAAAGTATGGTTTGGGCATTATGAAGTTCTGAATGTCTTGCTCACAATTTACTTTCCACCCCTTTCCCTTCTAGTAGACCTACAGTTTACTCAAACTGAATATTAGCTATTTCCTGTGCATACACTGCTTTCTCACTTTCCTGCATTAACTTAGGTGGTTCCATCTGCCTGAGTGCCTTTCCCCTCCATTGTACCTTTCCATAGTCCCCTCTGTTTGACGTACCAGTCTGAGTATTGCGTCCTTCAGAAAGCCTCCTCTGAATTCACTCTGCGTTGTGGCCTCTACTTCCCATGGCACCGTCAGTCACCTACTCATCAGGTTGTCATAATTCAAGGAACTATTAATTTTTGTCTCCTTCTAGCCTGTGTTCCTTCAGGATAGTACTCATATCCAACAACAGTGCTTTTGGGCACCAACTGAGTGTGGGAGGCCAAATTCTGGGTGTTGTAGGGAATATAAAAATTAGTAAGACCAAATTCCCTGTCCTCAAGGAACTTAAAGTTTCAGAAGGAAATCAGAGATAGTACATACAGTCTGACTATATTTTCTATACTTCAAGGAGAAAGCAGGGTGTGTGTGCTAAGTGAAATAAGTTCTACAAAATCCAATGAGGTTTTAAAGAGGGACAAATCGAATCAGTGGAGAGATCACAAAAGTAGATTGGTAATGATCCCTGGGTTTTGGGGGATGGATCACATGGGACAAGTATAGAAAACAGAGAGAAGAATGTCCCCAAATGGTGGAGCATTATTAGCCATGGGAGGCAGTATTTGGGGGAACTGGGAAGCATTGAGTTTGGCTGAAATACAAGGTATAAAGGGGCATAATGGGAAACAAGCCTGCAGAGGTGAGTTGGAATCCTATGTGGGCACCCTTCTCCAGGGCCTGTGGCTAGATCTGGGCATTCGAAACATTAATAGCTGCACTGTCTTTCCTTACAGACCACTCTGCTTCATTTTTGGGAGAAAACTTCTCACACTATGGCAGCCATCCACGAGAGCTTCAAAGGTTATCAACCATATGAATTCACTACATTAAAGGTATGAAAGCTAGAGAGGCCATTAGAAAATCTTATGAAAAGTAATGTTTTGTTTACATCAGAGTGTCCATGGCAGCAATCATCATTACTGCAACAGACTCCCAATGTCAAAGAGGGAACTATGTCCCCTAGTATAGTCTTTTTTTGCATAAGTATTCGTCACAGCAATACAAAAACACAGCTGGAACCTTGGGGTACGTATTACTGGAAGGTGAATTGTGGGGACTGGTCCTGCTTCTTTAAATGACTTGTTTGACGTTGTTAAAGGGAAGATTGTACAAGTCTAGTATACTCCATAACTTTTTAATTATTAAATTCAAATATGCTCACTTGAAAAGGTATTTTTCTTTCCTCTGTTACTTCTGACAAATGTCATTTTATTCTGTGAGTATCATCTAATACAGAATTAGATTCCTGTAAGACTACAGGAATATTTTCCAGTCGAAAAAGCAACATTAAACTCAGTGATTTCTCAACTTAAAGGGGATATATGCAGATATCTGATTCTCAGGATTGCAACTGAGTGTGGAATCATTTTGGTTGCTGAGGGAGAATGCATGTTGAGAAGGAAGTGACTTGGGTTCCAAAAGGATTTTGAGAATGAGAGAACACTAGGTACTTTGTTGCCAGGTCATATCTTTGGGGGGAAAAAAGACCAGGAAAGAGCTTGTTAATACCTTGGAATTACCTTCCTTCTAATTTTTCAGGCAGTTTGTAAATGACTCATCACCTTGCTTGAGAAAACATTAAAAAGCCTTTTTTTTTTTTTTTTTTTTTTTTTTGCTTTAAAACACCTCTCTGATTTTGAGATGTTTATAATGTCACTGCATCTATAAAAGTACTAAGACAGAAACCTTTAAGACCCTGGCCCTTTAAATGAAAGTCCCAAGAGGAACCCAAAATAGTTCACTCACCTTGAGATGCACCTGCCCTGACTCCAGACAGGACATCTGGCCAGTGAAGTTTGTTCTTCATAATCCTCCCGTCAGCTGGTCATTTGCTCATTTATTGGCACTCGCTGACGTGCTGCATGGTAACCGGATTCAGAATGTGCCCCTTTTTTTGCTCTGTCAGCTGGACTGAAGCACTTGAGGGGAGGGACTTTTTATTTCCTAGGTATCCTCCTTTGTCCAGCCAAATGTTTGTATCCAGTGACCCCAAAGCCTTTCTTATCACATCATCAATATTACCATTGTTGGTAGGACTGTATTCCTTCCCCATAATTTATTACCCACTTTTATCACCTTAGGAAGCAGCTATCCTGACCAAGCCATGTTGATTAAAATTATTACAACTCACACTCTTCACATTTCTTATACAGGCCTGAACAGAATCCCGTCACTTATTCTTTGATAAGGCAGAGAGTTTTAGGTTTTAAGGTGTGTATGTGCATCAGATTTTATTTTATAATAAATACAGTTTCAGAGTTTGTCTTTTGAAAGACAACTGTACATAAATCAGCTAGGTGGAAGATAGAATGATGCCTTCTGCAAAGACGATTTAAAAGAAGTTCAGGTTTGAGTTAATTGCATATAAAGTACACTATGAAACTGAAGTTGTGCCACAAGCATGGAAGAATCCTTATGTGTCGCTCTGGCCTCCTGTGCTGAGGAAAATATGGCTCTTTAATTGTTGCCATGATATTTATCCTGCAGAGAGGATCAAGCTGATTATGTTAGAGGATTTCTGGGCAGAGAATTTCGTGAAAGTTTGATGGCACTGGTTCAGGATATAATTACAAATATTTTGGGCACATGACTATCCATTGCCTTTTACATCCCCAGAGTCTTCCTTAAATTATGGTTTAAGTAACAGTTTATGGTTTAATTGTAATATAAACTCAGTAGAAATAATATATCTGTTGAGGTATAATATAATTATAGTAATATTAAGAATGTTAAGTGTCCAGTAATCAACCAACTAAACTAGGCTGTTATTACTTTTCTAGAATGCTATTCGTCTAGACTTTTCAATGATGTTATATTAGAATCACAAGCTAGTCACTAATTATTTTCTTTATATGGACCTAAACCTATATAATAGAACCCTGTTATCACACAGCTCATTATTGCCCACATAGAGGCATATTACATATCATCCTGCATGCCACAAAACATGAAAATGAACATCACTAATACCTTGTGTATTACCACCAAGCATGAAGATATTACCTGACTTAGCAACCTCTTGCACTAATGCATTTTTTTTAAACATACCTTGTATTTAAAAGATTTTGATTTGACTGAGTCATTTTCAAGATGTCATTTTCTTCTGAATGGCACTATATATTGATAATGGATATTTTGAAATTCAAATAAATATTTTCACAATTTATTTGTTCTCTGGATTTACCTAAGCAAATAGCCCCTGAAATGCCTTTTGGGACTCTGGCTGGAAAGAAAACATTGTCTTTGGAGAGGTTTGCCAAGCTCTGTTAATGAAAAGCAACCCATTTGTTTTCTTTGCTGCAGGGTGTATTCTGAGTGTTGGTAATTGTGCCACTGCAGCTGGATTTCCTGACTCTTAGTTTTATGCTTGATGAAGGATGATAATTAATGTGTTAAACACTCAATGCATCCTGTTTGGAGGGAAGAGACTTCTGCTGCAGAATTACAGGGATATAACTCATGCCCCAGAAGTTTTAAGTTTTATTTCTAATGAACCTTTCTCTAGAAAATATGTGTCATTCTTTCCCAAAATAATTTTATTGTAAAAATGAATTGAGTCTCCACCTCTTACAACTTGAAAAATACCCAAGTGACTTTGTTGACATTTTGCAAATATTTTGTGGTAATGTTTTATGTGACAACTATTGCTTTTTTACTCAGGCCAGATATGGTTCTATTAATTGTACCTTTATTGACATAATCCTTCATCATTTAAATTTTATGATTAATAAATTTTTGTAGCATTTTAACTTTATGGGAAATTTAGCATTGAAATTTAATATTACAAAAAAAATTTTTAATATTACAATTCTTTTAATCTAAATACAGCAAAGCTCAAGTTTAAAGTGGAGAGAACCATCTTTTGAAGTGATTTCCAATAAAAGAAGCAATGTTCTAATCTCGCATTTTCAAACAATAAATATTTATTGTTTCATTAAAATGCTACTAAACATAGGGATTTTGCATGGGTTATTATTAATGTTAATTTTATACTGATTCCAAATCATCGGAGAATGTCTTTCACATGGTAGAAATAGTCATGGAGATAGGAATGGAATATTTCTAGCCATATCTCAAAAGCACTGTCACTTTTTTAGAGAAAGTAATTTAGACCATGAGTTTAAAAGCATTTTTTTAGAAAGCTAAATGAAATGCTGTCTGTAGGAAAACAGTGCCCTGTCTTAAATTACCAACCCTCAGATGTGGTCATGTTTACTTCATCCTTCCAGGATGCCGTTTACTTACACATTTCCCCACAGATCCAAAACAGGCTTCAGAGAAGGCAAAACAAAAACAAAAACAAAGGCAAAAGCAAAATACCCCTGTGGAGTCGAGTTGGCTTTTCCCTGGAAAAATCTAAAATTCTATTTGTATTAGTGGTCTTTTCTCCCCTATTATGTGGGTTGAGTTAGATGTCTTTATAGAGAAGTGAGCACTGGGGGCCCTTTGAAAAAGTGGACACACCCACTGGGAGCCGGTTGAGGGGAAGGCATATCCTTCTCTGTTTTTTTTTTTTTTTTTTTTTAAAGAGATCAGAGTGCCTATATTTAATGAAAATGGTCAGTAGTAAAATGGAGTTCTGTGATGTGCCCCATTCCAGTGTTTTTAGCAGGAAAGCCAGGTGTTTTACTCTGGATATATGATAAAACAAAGTATGTAAGGTCAGAAGCTCTGGAGACAGCCAGACCTGGCTTTAACTTCGGCTCTGACACTTCCCGGCTATGTAGTGGTGGTGGTGGCACCAGTGGTCCCACAGTGGGGGTCATAGGGATGGATTTATCAAGAATTCTAAAGTGGATCCTGGGCGCCTGTGTGGCTCAGTTGGTTGGGCGGCTGCCTTCGGCTCAGGTCATGATCCTGGAGTCACTGGATCGAGTCCCGCATCGGGCTCCCTGCTCGGCAGGGAGTCTGCTTCTCCCTCTGACCCTCCCCCCTCTCATGTGCTCTCTCTCTCTCTCATTCTCTCTCAAATAAAACCTTTAAAACAAAACAAAACAAAAATTTAAAAAAAAAAAAAAGAATTCTAAAGTGGATCCAGAAGACAGCCATTGGTAGTATCGATACAGAGGGTTTTGTTGAGGTTGCCAGGTTCTGTAGCCTAGTGTAAGTTCCTTACTGTTTTTACCCTAGATGATTAGTTTTGCAGTGAGTTTCGCAGGCAAGGCTGTGAATGGCAGTGGGATAGGCGTCCCAGACCTCGCCCAGGATGACCCACTCCCTCCCTGACTCCCACAGATGCTCTGGCAGCTCCATTTCCAAACCTGTGCTTTGGCCCTGCAGGCCCTGGTCTGGGCTGAGAGAATTCCCCCAGGGATAGGAGAGGGCAGGGCAGGCCTGCAAGCAAGAAAGGCAAGGAGGCTTCCCACCCTGCAAACAGGGCTAATTCTAAAAAAATGTACTTTGACTTTGCAACTGGCTTTTGCCCTGCGCCAGGATTTTAACTAAGGAAACCTGAATTTGAAAACCTAACTTTGGGCATGTTCAAAAATAACCATTGAAACAGATGTGCCAATGTTCCCTTTCTTCTCTCCTGGGGTCTAGGACTTAGCACTCTTATATGGAACATCATTCTGGAGACCAAAATGCTTTTAGCTTTCACAATTCAAAAAACATCCTTCTCTAGATTTTGTTTTTCTCAAATTTGTATGCCTAACAGCCTTCTTCCACCCACCTCCACATTTCTCAGTTAATCACTTGAACATTTACCGACAAGCCACACAGCTCTGTAGTTACTTGCTTTGAAAATAAAGCCATAATAGTTTTTATGAAAATTGGGTAAATATCTCTGCAGTGCTATTTTAGTTGCCAGTCCCAACATGGCAATTATTCATGGCGAGCATCCAGAATATCCTTGTAGACTTTCAAGTTTTTTCTCAGTGTCATTACTTTACACAGCATTTAGCAGAATGATTTTTTTCCCCCAAGCTGCTCCAGGCCAGATCATTGCAAAATTGAGATGCATCCAAGTCATGGGAGAGGAGTGTGTAGGGGGGCTGACCATGGCCACCACTGTAGTCTGAGGTGGACAAGCCAGAGTGTGGCTGATCATCAGTCCCGTCCATCCTTTGTGATGACTGGCATTGGTTCTTCCAAGCAGCTGGTGGTAGCTCAGGCTCTCCTCATAACGGTAAGTTTCCTCTCCATCCTTTGCTTCTCATTCCCTTACTTTTACTCGAGGGGAATGGAAAAATATTATCATTGTGTGGGCAGTTACTTAATGCCAGAAACTCTGCTAAACGTGAGGTGAAGTAACGTCTCAGAGAATTTGTCATGGTATGCGTGACTCTAATGTGCCAAGGTTGGATATTATAATTAATAATACTGTTAGGTTCAGCAGTAATATATAGAAAGTGCATATATTTTATCCTCAAATAACCTTGAGAAGTTGGGTCTACTTGGGTTTTTTCCCCCTGTGTTTCAAATGAAGAAACCAAAGCTCAGAAAGGTCTAGTCATCTGTCCAAAGCCACATGCCCAGGATGTGATAGCTCTGGGAACAAGGATGCTCATGCTTTTCCCACTCCACCACATGTCACTTCTTCAAGGGGGTACTTCCGGCTGTGAGGCAAGGAGGGCGGGAGAAGGCACAAGGGCCACCTTTAAAAAGTCCGGTTGTAAACTTTCAATTAAAAGTAACACTTTGAAATGTTTGCACATAGGTGAAAAACATCCTCTGTATGTCAGTCCCTCAGATACCTAGGAACCTAGGACCCTTCTTTTACAGTTTGGAGTGGAGTCTCCTTAATCTCCTTTGGCACTTCATATGAAGGAGTTCAGTAAATGTTCTTGGCTCGGCTATTCAATACTATTTCTTAACTAGTTGTAGAAGACCTGGAATCAAATATTGCTTCTACCTGTTCATGGTTGAATGGCCTTCAGTAAGTTACTTCACCTGAGTCTCCATTTCCATATCAGGAAACCAGGAAGACAGTGTTTATCTGGGTTTTGTGAGATGTGTAAACATGGAGTGCAGTACCTAACACAAGATGAGCCCTTAAGACATCTAATTCCTTTTCGACCTTGAAAAATTGTTGATAAGAAAGCACATTTTGATTGCTCACAATGAGCTTGGTACTGTGCAGAAGCATTATCTACATTAATCCTCAGTGTTCCAAGGAAGGTATACTTGTCATTAACTCCATTGTTCTGAGGGGTGAGCAGAAGCCCCCAATGCCCTTTTCCATGTCCCAGCACTACTTGATCTATTTTCATAGTGCACCTCTTTCCAGGACACTGTGATGCCTTCCCAGTAACAATTTTCCATCGTATTTTAAAGAACAAGATTATATATCTTACTTATGATTGTGTTTATTTTTCTCTAATCTTTTTGTTCTACAGTACAATTCAAGAGTTCCTTCTGGTCCTAGATTAACAGTGCTCCTTATATAGTATCTTCAGAGATTTATAACTGCATGGGTGGGGAGGCCACGTGTGCTAAACGTCTGTGAATTGTGCATCTCATACACATCATTGGCCTCTGCTTTTTATTCCTCATGTGCTACCAATTATATAAACACAAATATACACACACCCAACTGAGTTCACCATCTTTTAACCATGCCTCACTATTTTCAGCACTTCCATTTCCTTTTATAGACAATCACTTGGCACCTTCATATGCATACAGTATAATTAATGGAAAGTAGCCTAAGAAAATTAAATGTCGTAATTAAAGATTAGAGAAAATGTCACTCGATTGTCAAGGCTAAACTTAAACTTAGGTCATTATATTAGGGCTGGCTGCTAGCCTTTTGTCTGTGAAATTTGTTTTGCTGAGTAGTTTTGCTTTCATTCAGATGAATGTTGCTCTTGCTTTTATTTTCCTAATACAGGAAGTAGTAACTCCCATTATTATATTAAGCTGCTTCCTTTCTAAGACACTTTTGCAAGCTCAGTCTGCGCATTTCCTCTGTCACGCTGATCTTATATATTGTGTGTGTGCTTCCTGAAACCATTTAAGCATTGATGGAAACTATTAGCATGTCAGTGCAGCCTTAAACAGAGAAAGGTTACTTAGTCTAAAAACATTCTTTCCTCTGTACAAAACGTTTCATTCTTGCACGATGCTGTATTGCTGCTAATACATAGTGATTTTCACAAGCAATTTTAATGAAGGACCTAGTTGGGTTTGGGGTCTAGAAACAGAGTGTTTTGACGTTTCATTTCTGGACGTGGATTTGAATGTGGCTTCCATCAGCCACTGATTCAAAGTAGTTCCATCTGATGGCCACCCCTGGCTGTGCAATCAGCCAGGCCTCTTAGGCTCATTTTGCCTGACCAGATGTTCATGTCACACAGAAAATGCTGTCACCCCTGACTTTTACAGATGCTGTAGGGTTAAGCATTTTCAGCTGAGTTGTGGACTTTAAAATACTATAAAGAATTTACCTCCACCGCGGCCCCCACTTAGCCCTTTTCATCAAACTTTGAAGAAAGCACTGGTTCACCATGTAGAATATCCTGTATCGGACAGGCACACCCAGGAACTAGTGCTGAGAGAGGAAAGGGGATGTGATTCGTGCTCTGTGATGTTTCAAAGTGCCTCTAAGTTTCTTTATTAGCTATATTGTTTATCATCTTTGTAAGAAACAGGTTCCATATGTGTTGTTGTGGTTTTTTACCCTTGCTGTATGGAGGAGTATTTAGCTCAGTTTGATCTAAAAGTCTCTCTTGCTTCAAAAGATGCCACTTAAAAATATCCTAAAATTGACTATGGTGATGGTTGCACAACTCTGTGTCTATACCAAAAACTATTGAATGGTGTACTTTAGATGGGTGAATTCTGTGGTACGTGACCCAGTCACTTTGTATCCCCCATGATAGATTCCCCACACAAGATTCCCCTTAGCTCAAAATTCTAATATTTAATAAATAAGCCCAGGTGTTCAGTATTAATTTTGCTTATGGTTCTATAAAGCTTTTCCTGTTATTCCCCTAAGGCTTTGAATTTCCTAGCTAAAGAGCTATAATTTTTAACCTTAAAGTTTAACCTTAGGTACATTAATTTATCAACCAAACACGTGCATATTTAGCACCTCTCTTGAGTGGCAACAGTCAAATGGTTATAGGGACAATGGTAATAGGAAGAGAGGAGCAATGGTAACAGGAATTATTAATAATAAAGTAGCGATTGGAACTGTAGCCATTCTGTTGGTGAAGCACAATAGTGACTTAACTGTGATTGTGGTGACAGGGAGCCAACAATTGAGTCCCTGCTAATGGCCCAACAGGGAAGGGGTTGAAAAGAAGGAAGGAGTGGTTTACATTACAAAGGGATTGTCTGAGAGCTGCTGGAGTGTGGTTATGAGGGGAGGTCGGCCTGGAGACAGAAGGGATGATAACCATGGAGCTGTCAAGGGCATCTCAGGGGCTTAGGCAAGCCCTGTGGCAGCTAGACGCAGCCGGCTGAGAGCAGACATGTCCTGGCCCTGCCTAGTGCTGATTGAGAAGGACATGCAATGAGAAGGTAATTGAGCAAACCAGGAGGCCTGGACAAAGCGTCACAGAATTGAAAAGTGTGTCTTGGGGCCATCAGAACCTCAGCTGAAAATACTCCCGGCTTCACTCTGACCAGAGTTGGACCACTCTGTGGACAATAAAGCTGCTGGAAGGGTGTGTGTGTGTCTGTGTGTGTGTGTGTCTGTGTGTGTGTGTGTCCGTGTGTGTGTGTCTGTGTGTGAATAAAATGCTGTGATTGGCAGATCTATTGAAAAGAGTAAGTCTTTGACATCTGTTGAACTTCTCCTTATGGTTGCATATTTCCAAAATACACACACACACACACACACACACACACACGCCCAGCTTTTACCAGATGCTTTGGGGTATATGATTTTAAAAAAGAAGAACATCTAGACTACAGTCCATATTCCAGTGGCCTTGTTTGTTCCAATACTGTCCTTTATCACATTTCCCCCTCCAGCTGATAATCATGGATCCCATTTCGTTGTCATGTACTGGAGAGATATAAAGGGCAGAATAATATGATGAAGCCAGTGGGGCACAATGTTAAATACTGATGAATGTGGGTAAAGGAATGTTATCCCTGTGTGACCCCTGCTGACCTCTGTATCTTGATCTCCTAAGACTTGTACTCTTGCCCACTATATTATAATTGCAGTGGATTCATTTTGTTCCTCCACCAAGCCGAGCTATTCCTTCCTTTAGGCCTTTGCCCTCAGGCCTCCGTTTCTCCCTGAGCTGCGCATGGATGGCTCCTGCCTGTCTTCTGACTCTCAGCTGAAATGTCACTTCCAAGAGAGGATGTTCTTGCTAACTGAAGTAGTGACCCAGTCACTTTGTAGCCCCCATGTTAATTCCCTGCCTTAGACCCATCATTAACTAGTAATTCTGTCTGTCTTGTTCACCATTGTATCTCCGGCAGCCAGAACAGCACCTGGCTCTCGGTAAATGCTCTAAAACTATTTGTTGACCAAGTGTACTAATCTAAATGTCCAGAAATAGTCCTTACCGATGATGGCAATGCCTTTGGGATGCAAGAAAATGCTTCAGAACTACAATCATAGCACATATATTCATTCAATGAAAAAACCTTGACCTTATGTTAGAAAAATGGTGAATGAATGTGTATTTACCTATTTTAATTTAATATGGAATGTTTATGATATATAAAATCTTTTTTATATTCTCTGATGAGGAATATTTTTTATTATGAAATATGTACACATCTTATATTGCTTAAGAAGACATCTATATGCAATGATTCCAATTATATAAAGTAGTATGAGTATGAAAAACCAGAAAGGAAATACATGCAAATAATAACTAATTTTGGGGGGAAATCAAATTATGAGTAGTTTTTCCTTTTTAATTTTCCAAGCATTCTACATGTGGTTCTATTATTTTTCTAATTTAAAAAATATTTTTTTAAGAAACAAAACATAATACAGAATAGATATGATCAAATGTGAATAGGACTGTAAATACACTTTGAAGATGGAAGGACTTTCTTGAATTTGGCGTGCTTAGTGAATGAAGCTTTAAGGAAAATACCAGTAATTGACCTGGGCTTTGCAAAGACTGATCAGACTTTTGAGGGTGGACAAATAGGTGGAACTTTTTTGGGTAAAGAACCAGAATGAACAAAGATAGGAAGGGGGCAATTAGCACATAGAAGGCGATGAGGAGACAGGCCTACGTGAATGGAAAGCTCCCATTTGGAAGCCAGAGGGAAGCAATCTGGGAGAGTAGGATAGGATCCCATCTTAGAAGATCTTTCAAATCAGGCAGACAGGTTTAGACTAGAAGTGGAAAGAAATACAGAAGTACTGTGGGTTCTTGAGAAAAACGGTACCATGATTGCTTGGGTGTTGTAGGGAAATTATTCTGTATAGGGAGTGAGAGCATAACACCAGTGTCCACCTGGCATCCACAGCAGACACTGCCGTCCGTCATAGCTCTGCTCTGCAGACTCTGTCTCCAGACCATCTCCGTCCAACCTGCAGCTAGACATCACAGATCTGTCAGAGTTGGTGTAGGGAACGTGCTTGTCACCTTCTGTGTGTGGGTCACACTAGAGAAGAGAAAGATGGGAAGGGGAAGGAGGACGAGACAGGAAGGCCCAAAGGACAGATTTTAAAGGTTCTAAGATTATAAGCAGGTTAAGTATCTTGAGATGTTTCTTGTGTAATTGTGGTTTAATTAGAACCACAAGTAGAGATCTCTTTTTTATAACTCATTATTCAGTTATTATGGAAATGTTTTGCTTTTTTCAGGTTTGCTGCTGGTGTACAGTTTTTAGGCACTGGATTTTTAAAAACAGTCTTTCCTTAAATATTTAATGAAACTTGAGAACAATAACTCCAAGAAATTATGTTCCAAAAAAAGATTCCCACCCATTTTTAATCTACAAAGATTTGGATGCACCTGCTCTGTCCACTTGTGGGAGTTGTCAGAATATGTTAAGCCACTATTTTGTTTTGTTTTGTTTTTTCTTAAAAAAAGGTTTTGTTTTCTCTTATTTTTCAAAAGCTGTTTTTAGATTATAAAATCACAAACAAAATTAAAAATAAAATGAAATTGTCTCATCTTTGGGGGAGAAAACTTCTACTTTGTCAGTGTGTGGGCTGCAAGCAGAACAGAATGTTTATCTTTGCTGCATGTTAAAGATGGAAAATAAAGTTAGCAATAGCCAAAAGGCCTTCTTTTGAATAACTTATCACGAAGGGGAAAGCATAAATCTAGTGGCAAAACAATTCTCCTCTATAGGCTAGTATTTCTTGGATGGGTCTGAGAACATTTAAAATCTCTTTTCTGTCTACTTGATAGGATCAAAGGTAACCTCCCCAAACCTTGAATTCAAGGTTTGGTTTCTGGACCAGAGGAAGTTGAGTTTTTTATTGATTTTTCTTTTTCTTTTTTTTTCCTTTTCATTATCGTGATCAAGAGCTTACAAGACCCTATGAAAAAACTGATTGAGAAAGAAGAAAGGAAGATCACCCAGCAGGAAAGTGCAGAGGCCACTGTGGAGGAGCCGAGGCAGTAAGTTATGGCTGCTTCTCTTGGCAAAATCTTTATTTCCACAGGCAAGGGCGGCAAGTCTGTTGGGGTCTCAAACACAGGCCAGTTGCTTTACTTCCTCACTTCTCTGGGTTGATGTATTAAAATGAAGCCCAGACTTGGCCTGCACATAGTCCTGCTCGGCCAGGACTCATCCCAATAAGAGACGCATTTCTCGGGTGTTAGCACACTTGTGAGGAGTTGACTGGGACGAGAAAAGGCACACGTCTGCAGTGCTCTCTGGCTCTCTGGTGGCCTCAGCCCCAGCTTTCTGCTCTGTCAGGCTTCTGGACCCAATCTGGTCCTTTTGTTACCATCATTTACAGAATCCTGTCCCAGATAGGAAATCCCCTGGCTTTTTCTCTCGTAGAAGGAAATAACCTATGAGATTGCCTCAGGAGACATCGAGTACTAAGGTGTTATCATACAAAAGTGTTGGGTTCTGACATTTTGTTTCCTACTCTCCAGACCTTCTGTTTTTTCCTCTGTGAAGCAGAGTGCAGGAAGTGACTGCTCCATCTCCATTTCTTGCCACTTTACAGAGAAGGGGCCTCCGGTCATGTTACCTACTGAGACAAATTTCTCAACATATGTGGTGCATGATGTGTCCTGATCCCATTCAGCAAGGAAGTTTCAGTGTGAATCCTTTCCTATTGAGATATCAGGGCTTGCAGGAACAGGGTTAGTCTTGAACTGGCTGACCTAGGAAAGTGGATTACCTTACCTCCGTTTGGGATTCTTTCTCCACACAAAAAAATTTAGATGATAATTGTGTGGTAAAACTGGCTTGTATTTTTACTGTGTTTCTGAAGTTTCAAATATATATTTTTGTCCCACAGAAGTATTTGCTGCCAGTATTAGACTTTTTAATTTTATTTATTTATTATTTATTTTTTTAGTGGAGGTAGGGGCAGAGAGAGAGAATCGCAAGCAGACTCCCCACTGAGTATGGAGCTCAACGCATGAGATCCTGAGATCATGATCTTAGCTGAAATCAAGAGTCAGACTGAGTCTTAACCGACTGAGCCACCCAGGCACCCCAAGCCTTTTTAATTTTAAAGCAAATACTAGAAAATTCCTTTAGTGTAAAACAAAGACAGGTTTTCACTGTGGGAACAGCTATAGAATATGATCTGAAACTAATAAAATTAACTATTTTAGGGAGAAGCAGTTTAACCTATTCCTGGTAATAACAGTAATGCTTAGTACCCTTTAGTGAGCTCTACTATATACTAAGTGCAATGTCAGGTGCTTTGTTATATGTTTTCTCTACTCATTCTCACAACAACCCTTTGTGTAATCAATGCCAACATTTCCTCATTGTTTAAATGATGGCAGTGAGGCTCAAAAGAAGTGAAGAGACTGCCCATGGCCCCTGGTGTAGTAAGAGGCAGGACCTGGAATGAGTTCTGGTACCTTCTTTTCACCCATATATGTTACTGCAATCAAAGTATTAGCCTTCACTCAGAAAGGAACCACCCGAGATTGTCTCGATTAGTTCTCCTTAATTTCAGGTTTCTCCATTATGTTAGTACTTCTTTTTAAAAGCTCAAAAAGTGTGGGCGCCTGGGTGGCTCAGTTGGTTAAGAGACTGCCTTCAGCTCAGGTCATGATCCTAGAGTTCTGGGATCGAGTCCCACATCTGGCTCCCTGCTCAGCAGGGAGTCTGCTTCTCCCTCTGACCCTCCCCCCTCTCATGCTCTCTCTATCTCATTCTCTCAAATAAATAAATAAAATCTTTAAAAAAAAAAAAATTAAAAGCTCAAAAAGTGTAATCCAGTAACTGTTTTAGATGCAAAATGGAAATTTAGCAAGAAATTTTTTTTTTCTTTCAAAAATAGCAGGTAAAGGTGCTTTAGAGGGGGAGGTTCAAAGGTACCAGCTGAGTCTCAGGGTGGTGATATGTCTCTGCCGTGATCTTAACTGGTATGGTGAGAGTTCAGTAGGCGACAGTCTTCTGGATTTGAGACGGATCCTGCTTTTGCTTTTCAGCCTTAGTAATTTAGCTAACCTCCTGAGGTGTCCTCTCCTGTAACAGCAGGAATCAGAATAAACACTCACTTGCCCATCAGTTTTTTAACTACGTTTTTAAAAGTGATAACTGCACAGTATCTATTTTAGTTATACCTAACTGCCCACCTAGATATTTACAGAATATATGACTTATGATGAAACCAAATTCAGTTACTAAGATGCTACTAACCAGCCTTAGGAGAGGAAAAAGCCAGCAAAAGTATTTCCTCTTAAAAAAATGAATAGCATGTAAATGACTATATGTTCATGTGTGTGTGCACACGTCTTTGTGTTGTAAGTGCAGTAATATTGTACAGAAAAATCTGGCTGTATCATAAATATAAAATTTTCAGAACTAGATTACTAAACTTTTTTTTTTTTAATTTTAAGGTTAATTTCATTAGAAGATGAAAACCAGCACAAGGAGTCTTCTAGTTTTAAGAGTAAGTTTTGATTTTTATTTAGAATTGTTCTGAAATACTGCTCAGCAACCAATTCATTTTCTTTTTTGGCAGACTCCTCCTAGGCCTTTCTTCTTTTCCATTTGAGAAAATACTATATTAATTTGCTTTTTCTTTTTTTACCATTTCGGTTTTAAATTTTCAAATATCGGTGATGCCGACTAAATAGCATTTTTGGGAGAGGGTTTTATATTGTGAGCCAGAGAATAGCACCGTCAGTCACTTCTGCAGCAGCCCGTCAGAGGAGCATCCGAAATGGAGAATTAACGAGAGCGATTTCTTTTACAACAGATGATAACATTTCTGCTATTGCCATTACTAGTTCTAACTGCCATTTGGGCTGTAAAGATAGTTTTAATAATATTACATGATCAGATTGGGTGAGTTGGTTTCCACTGTGTTGTGGGGTGGGGGCTGGTCTTTGTTGGGAACAGATGGGGAGAGCTCAGACACGGCTCTAGCAGGTGATTCCTGGGTCTGCTCTGTAATGAGTAACACCTGCTCCCTTGGGTGTGCTGATCCTCCGATTGTTGGGAAAGCGATCGGAGAGTTAGTAGATGATGCAATGTGCCATGAAAGGTTTGTCAGCTATTCCTGGCTCCTGCCATGAGGGCTAGTTCTTTCACTGGTTCTTCTCATAATGGAGTGGAGGGTACAGTAAAACGTGGTGGGACTAAGGTGATGTAATGCTGAGCTTTTCACTGGGACTCGAATCCTCAGGGATGCAAGGGAAAGCTTTACAGGTGATATGGAGAGAACTGAAATTACCCCAACCCTCTGCTCAGCCTGGCCCTCGAAGGGGGGGGGGGGGGGCATATCCGCCTTTGCCTCACTCCACCCTTTGCTGTGGCAGCCCTTCCAGGAGATAGGAGGAGGCAAAGCAGACCCTGGGACTTCCTTTCTCTTCTGTTCTTTTCCTCCACTCTCTACCTTCCTTCTGTCTTTCCTCCTACTTTTCCAACCATTTGCTTCACCTGCTTTATTCTCCTCCCACTTTACTGCTTCATTTGCTTTTCCCTTGTCTATCTTTCAAAAGAACAAAAACCTCTCACCTGTCTGCCTCTCTAACTTGGCTTCATATCATCATTTCATGCACGTACTCCCTCCTTTACTCACATATTTGTTCATTTGTTCAACAGATATTTATTTTAAAATTTTATTTATTTGAGAGAGAGAGAGAGCACATTGAGCAGGTGGAGGGGCAAAGGGAGAGGGAGAGAGAAAATCTCAGGCAGCCTCTGTGCTGAGCACAGAGCCGATGCAGGGCTCGATCTCACAACCAGGAGACCAAAGCCAAGAGTCGGACACTTAACCAGCTGAGCCACCCAGGCACCCCTGTTCCACAGATATTTATTGAGTGCTGCCTGTGTGGCAGGTACAGCAGGAGGCTCTGGGCACACAGTAGGACACCAGACATATTCAGACCCTTCCCATGATGGGGCTCACAGTCAAAAGGGGAAGCAGGTGGTAATCTAATAATTTGCACAAGTAATTGGGCAACTCCAACTTTGATAAGAGCTGCAAGGGTTCTGGGCAGGTGCGATAGAGAGACCCCACCTGTTTAAGGGGCTCACGGTTCTAGCTAAGTCAAGTGCTGTTGCAGGAGTTATCAAGGTAAAAGAAACAGCCTGGGCCAAGACTATGAGCCAAGGAGGACCAGGAGAAGGTCAGAAAGACACTGTTCTGGAGACTGAGAGAGGGAGCAAGTGACAGAAGACAGAGAAGCAGGTCAGCCTGATGCTGTTGGCCATGTAAGAGCTCTCTGAGTGTATTGATCCACACCTCCAGCCTCAGTATCTCTTGGGTGTTGACAGCATGAATTATGTTGTGGGAATCTAGAAATATTATAGTTTTGAGGGAAAATGTAAACTCCAGTTTATTATGTCTTCAAGTTCCATATCAATATAAATCACATAATAATACGAAAGAATCAAATTTTTTTTCTTTGTGTAGTATGTTCCCTTGTTTGTGGTATTTGCATAATATTTTGAGATTGCAAATGTTGATTACCTTGTTTTATGTATACATAGAATGGAATCCACCATAATTAAAGTGTCATCTGTCTTATTTTGTGACCTACAGAAAGTCTAATGTACACATGAGCAAACCCAAGGTTTTTTTTATTATTATTATTCATTTAGGAGAGAGAGACAGAGAGAGGACATGAGCAAGAGGGGAGGGTCAGAGGGAAAGGGAGAAGCAGACTCTCCGCTGAGCACGGAGCCCAAGACGAGGCTAGATCCTAGGACCTAGGATCATGACCTGAGCCAAAGGCAGATGCTTAACCGACTGAGCCACCCAGCCACCCCAAGCACACCAAGTTTTAAGGCTGTTGTATTGTGTTGTATATACACACATATACACAGACACACACTTTATTATTTAGAGCAGTTTTTAGTTTACAGAAAACTGGGCAGAAGGTACAAAGATCTCCATATAGCCCCTGTCCCCACATATGCATTATCAGCATCCCCTACCAGGGTAATACATTTGTTATAGTCAATGAACCAACACTGACACATCATTGTCACTCATAGTTTATATTAGGGTTCACTCTTGGTGCTACACATTTTATGAATTTTGACAAATATACAATGACACGTATTTGCCATTAGAGTATTATTCAGAATAGTTTCACTGTCGTCAAACTGCTCCGTGGCTGTACCTTGTTCATCTCTCCCTTCCTCCAAACACTTGGCAACCACTGATCTTTTTACTGTTAACATAGTTTTGCCTTTTCCAGAATTCTGTATAGTGGGAATTATGCTGTATGTAGCATTTACAGGCTGACTTCTTTCACTCAGTGATCTGCCCTTTTTATTTTAGCCAGGCCCCAAATGGCTAAGGTTCGTAGCACCATCAATAGTCAATTACTTGAATCACACGTTTGTCCATGAAAGGAGAATTGTTAAGTCAGTGTCATATAGTTTTCTACCAAACAAAGCAAAGATTCAGGTTGTTAACTCAGAATTCATGGAGAGCCAACAGTTTGAGCAGAATGTAATCTCAGGACCCCTGCTTCTGTGTGATGAGCTGTGTGTTTACCTTACACTGCAATAGCATATGAATACACACCATTCTGAATTGGTGATAACCAAATGCATGTGTTCTGTTGACAGCTGAAGATGGAAAAAGCGTTTTATCTGCCTTAGACAAAAGCTCTACACATCATGCATGCTCAGGTAATCTAGATTAAGGAAAATGACTCAATTTTAATAAATTTGACAAACTCCTTACAAAATGAAACTGACTCATAATTTTGTTTTCTTTCCCTTCCTCTAATGGACCTGTAGACGAACTATTAGACATGAAACCCGAAGAAGGTGGTAAGATTTATACATTTCTTTGGGGTTATAATTTAATTTTTTAATACTGTTTTTATGTGCAGGAAAATGTAACGTTTATCTTTTGAATAGCTTTGCATTCCCAAGCAAATTGTTTTTAGGTGACTGTCATTTGTCTTTATAAATGGCTTTAAATATGCCCAAGCACAAATTAGTATATATGGATTTGTCATCCTAAGTTTAACTACATAATGTTCAAACTCCTAAACCTAAAAGTTATGACATCAAAAGTCGTATGCTGTAGTAGAAAAAACATGGCTTGCAGAATCAGACCTGGATTTGAGTTATTAGTTCTACTATAAAGCTAACTATATGGCCTTAAGTCATTTGCCTCACCCTTGAACTCCTTCAGCCTCCTTTGCTCTCATTTGTAACATGGAACCAACAGCAACAGTCTTGCTGGGTTGTTGTCAGAATCGGAGATCATGTATATGGAGGGTCTCTCGTGGCCGCTGACATGGGGACACTCTTGAGATGGGAAGCGGTTGAGAAAGTAACACGAGAAAGATTGTCCTGTGCTGCACCTCCACTGAGCCTTAGTTAAACAGAGGAAGAGTTTGCCTGGCTAGGGCACCCACCCAAGTTCAACAGACCTACAATCACTTAGTAAATACCCCCCAAAAGAGAATCCAGAGGCATGGATCTGGATGAGACAGCCATAGTCTGAAGCGGCCCCGGGAAATTGAGTGCGTTCAGCCTGATAGAACCTTTGCTTCCCATCCTACCAAGGGTTACCTTCTGATGATTTATCATGAGTCCAGAATACCCCTGAGATTCTGAGACAAACTTTAGAGCACCCTCTATCCTGGGTGGCTGGTACACAGCCTGCCCTGGTTTTACAGGCTTCTCATAGTACTGGAAATGGGGCACGATCATCCTGTAGGCCCCAGTTAACTAGGGCAGACAATTTCCTCTACTCAGTTTGAGCCTGATCTGGGTCTAATCCCCAAAGTGTGAGAGGAAGAAGGTCTGGGAAACAGAAGGCATTGGTTAAAGTTTTTTTCAAAATTGGAAAGGCAGTAGAGCTCCTGCATTAGGTTTCCAGGGTTTAGGATTATCAACTTGAGGGAGGAAACCTGCTTTCCTTTCTAATTTCTCTTTGCAGGCAGTACACTGTGCAGTATCTCATGATGTCCCCATGTATTTTTGTCATAATTACTACCTATTTGGTAAATATAGAAATCTCGTCAGGTTATGAAAGTAAAAAGCAAATAGTTAAAGCAAACCAGTCACTACATGGCCTCCATTTTCATAAAAACGTTTCCCCCTTGTATAAGGATAGATTACTTTGATGAAAAAAAGGAAAATTTCTTACACATTTTTTTTTTTGGAGGGGGAAATATTTCAGTCTTGCAAAGGTGGGCTACAGACAATAATATAACACACAGTAGGGGCCCACCATCTAGTTTTAGCAGATGTCCACATTTAACAGGTTCTTTACAAGTTAACATATGTTTCAGCTTGTTTTGGTAGGAAGATTGTTATTTCTCCTTTTGCCAACCTCTTGTTTATGTAATTTGTTCATTGCTTTTACTATCTCCTATTTAATTTCATTATTTTAATAAACATAATTTTTGAATTAGGTATATTCACATTGGCACATGATAATGATAATAAAACTGTAGGCAATAGAAAACTCTGACTCCCATTTCCGCTCTCCACTCCTCTCTATTCCAGTATTCCCAGCCCCATTCTATCCTCCTGGCATTTTTTTATGTACTCACAAGCAAATATGAGTCTATGTTCTCATGTTTCCCCCTTCTTACAAAAAAGAATTCTTGCTTTTGGATTTTGACTTTTTCTTTTTTTTTTTTAATTTTATTTTATTATGTTAATCACCATACATTACATCATTAATTTTTGATGTAGTGTTCCATGATTCATTGTGTATAACATGAATCATTTGTGTATAACACCCAGTGCTCCATTCAATACGTGCCCTCCTTAATACCCATCATCAGACTAACCCATCCCCCCACCCCCTCCCCTCTAGAACCCTCAGTTTGTTTCTCAGAGTCCATAGTCTCTCATGGTTCGTCTCCCCCTCTGATTCGCCCCCTTCATTTTCCCCTTCCTACTATCATGTATCATATGACCTCACTGATATGAGGAATTCTTAATCTCAGGAAACAAACTGAGGGTTGCTGGAGTGGTGGTGGGTGGGAGGGATGGGGTGGCTGGGTGATAGACATTGGGGAGGGTATGTGCTATGGTGAGGGCTGTGAATTGTGTAAGACTGATGAATCACAGACTTGTACCTCTGAAACAAATAATACATTATATGTTAAAAAAAAAAAAAGGATTTTGACTTTTTCTACTTGGATAGTAATGGTACAACAAAAACTAACCCAGTAGCTGTGCATTTCTTCACAGAATTAAATCAGAAATGCTACTTCCTGTGATGCATGCTTACTTTCATAAGCTTCCTCCAGAGCATGTGCCATGGATACACTGGAATAAGATTGATGTCTTTCCACTTACTTAGAACTTTTATATCTCATTGGTTTATAGTTAACAGTCTTTGTTTCACAGAATAGAGGCTCATACCCTTTTTTTGAGCACTCACGCAATTCTAAAAACAGAGAGATGAATGTATTCTTCTCCAAAATTTGTACTTGTTTTCAGGCAGAAAAGTTGATTTACAGACTGTCTCAGTTAAATGAAGTGTCACATAATCTCTCTTTTCCTTTCCCTTTATCACTGCCAATGCATAAAGCCCTTCTAGAGGCGTGAGCCATGCTTTGTCACTGACTCTTCTGCATTGGCAACCCCTAGGGCAGCATCAGCTTAAAGATTAACATGACCGCAAGTATAGAAATACTCTGTCAGACCACAGAACTTGTGGTGACTGAAGAAAAGAGCACACGATAATTAGTTGACTTCAAAATGTGTGCCCTTCAGAAAACTGCCAGAAGGCCCAAATCCTGAATTAAAGCACTGATTATAATATGCAAGACATTAAACAATCAAGAAATAAAAAGAGCTTAATCCAGGGATGGCTGCCTTTATAGGACTTGGGGGCTATAAGCTCTAGCACCCTGCTGCTTGGGGGCCAGTTCACTCCCACTGCTAATTCTGTTAGACAAGTAATGGCCAAGCTGTGGCACAATGTTATCAAAAAGCAGACTGCTTATGACAACAACAAGGAGACAATTCTCCAGGAGCCATTGCCCAGAAAATCACTCTGATTCAGTGTCATAATAAAATGTGTTTTCTCCTACTAAATAGATAATGTAAATAGAAAACCAATATTTGGCCAGTTTATAAAAATTTTTAAGTAAAAAAGAAACTGAGTGACATTTTGCAATAACTTGAAAGTGGCCCTGAAATCACCTTGTGATGACATGTGACAATCCCAACCTCAATTCATGAGTTAGTTGTAACATATAGAAGTTTTTGTGTTCCTCAAAGTTGGGCTGAGAAAAATAACTAGTAGATAGGTAATTGAACAGAAAGTGATATAAAGCAGAGAGAGATGAATTTAGCCCACCTAGATCTCATTACTTGGATTTATCCAAA
Organism: Phoca vitulina; assembly: GCF_004348235.1. NCBI lineage: Eukaryota > Metazoa > Chordata > Mammalia > Carnivora > Phocidae > Phoca > Phoca vitulina. The sequence continues at coordinate 58,032,680 of NW_022589707.1, forward strand.
AGATCCTTCTCTAGGACAGGATTAACTGAAATTTTTAAGAATTGTAATTGTTACACATTACAATTAAAATGTTTTGTCTCCTGCCATTTCCTTGGTTACTTCTTTCAAACTTGTTCTGGCCAAGCATCAGAACAACAAAGAGGGTCATTCAGTAGCTCGCTTAGGTCTGGGTGCAGATCTTTAGCCCTTAGCAATAATACAGGCTTATGTCCCCGTGCCTGGTTTCTCCCAAGATGTTCAGAACTATCTCTTGCTGTTCTCCATATAGAGCTGACTAGGGATCTGATTGCTTTCTCACATGTAGTGAGGCAAAGACTAAGCTTGTTATCTTTTCTCATCAACTTTTCCTTCTCCCTGTCTCCCTCAGCATCTGAGGATGGAGTGCTGGCTCTGGTCCTTTCATAAAAGTGCACTTTTAAAACCAAACACTCTACTGTTCTTACTTGATCACCATGGAATCAGTAGTGTTCTATATAGATTTACTCCTCCTGCTCAGGTGTCAAGTTTTCCAGTAAGATTGCTTGCTTGTTAAGATCTCATGCTGAAATGGAGGACCAAGGCTGGGGACCATCAAGAAATATTTTTTGAATGCCTACTCAGGGCCTAGCACTGTTAGGGTTTTTGTTTTTGTTTTTTTTGGAGGGCGTGTGTACGTGTATATCCCAGAGAGTGGGTAGAGATGGATTTTCCCCCATCTATTATTATTATTAGCTGTGTCTTTTTTCACCAAAAGGGAGTTTTTAGAAGCAGTGTTCTTGGATTCCGAACAAGTACAATTTGTTACCAGAGCCTTTTATAAGGGCGAATACTTTTCTCGTTAGACATTTTTGTACGGTGGTTTCCCACCCCATCTTTCTCCCCCATGCTCTCTGTTGGGTGGTGTGAGGTCTGTGTTGGTTGTTGGGGTTTTCATGTGTATTACAAGTGTGCAGCCTTTACATTAGTCATAATGCTGAGAGTGGGGACCAGGGAGAAAACCAGAGAAACAGTCTTCCTGTTTCACACACAGATGAAGGTAACTTATGTGACATTTACCTCGTTGTTTTCCTGTGCTCTCATTTTTGGTCTATGTAGCTATGTTTCCATCTTTTGGGTTCCTAATTCATGCTGAGGTCATGAAACTCAGTATGATTTCAAAAATATAACCTGAGTGGGCTGTCACCAGTTTCCCACATTTACTTTCTGTCACCCACCCTCTCTACACCCTCTCTGAACTTAAGAGAGCTTCCTCTGTATGTCAGTTTTCACTCTGAAAACTCGCTGGGTCAGAATTAGAGTGCATTGGTTCAGAATCCGTTTTCCTGGAGAATATTTTCCCAGGGGCATAGGATTTTTATTTTTGAACCCTTGGGCAGTGTGAGGCAAACATGCCGAGTAGGTCTGCCATCTCGGCCATTCTGCCATGCTGCCTGCAGCTGAGAGCTCTGCCTGGCTGTCAGTGCAGCCATCTGACCTTAGAAACCCTCCAAACTTTACAAAAGCTTGAATATTCATTTATATATGACATCTTGAACAGGCTGTGAGGTAAAAGCAGTGTATGGCACTGAGAAAACATCTTCACCTATAGCCAGGGGTCCCCAGCCAGATAATCTGTAACTAATAAGTTATATGACCTTGGGCAGGTCATCTAACCTGGGTGTCTTTTTCCTTATCGGCAAAGTGAGTTACAGGGGATACTCTCTAAGATCCCTTTCAGTTAAGTATGATTCTTCTCTCTAGGCATCTCACTGGGACAAAAAGAGCAGGTTCCCAGACAGGAAGGCAGGAAAGCACAATTGAAAAATGGCAGATGTGGCAGAGTTTTGCCGAACTGTAGGCTTCCCTGAAGGAGTTGCTAGAAGGGCTGCATTAGAGCTGGACCACAAAGGTCCTGAACACCACTATAAGGAGTGTAATAGAGGGAGCCGTTGAAGGTTTTCAAGTAAGAAAGTAATAATCTCACAGCTGAACTGAGCAAAGGTATACAGCGAGAGGGTGTCTTTTATGGAGTGCCAGGAGGCTTGCCAATGGGCAGACCCCAAAGGACCCTCAAGTCAGGAGTTTGTCATCAGAGGTCAAGAAAACGTGGAATTGGAGATGGAGATTTGAGAATCTTCCCAGGTGAGATTGGAACCATGAGACTAGATAAAATGTTCTGTAGATAATGCAGGAAAGGGAGATATAACTTAGGAGGAGACTTTAGGGTAACTAGAGTGGGAAGAGGCAGCAGGGACAGTATTGTCAAAGAGATGGAAGGACATTCAGAAGAGCCACTTCATGGAGACCCCAGGAGATGACAGCATTTACAGAGTGGGCAACGGGGCAAAGTGCCACAGGGGTTGAGGCCAGAGAAAAGGGGATTGGAATCGGCCATGAGGATCTCACCGGTAACCTTCCGGAGGGCCACTTCAGTGTAGAGTGGGGGTAGGAACTTGACGACGGGCCACCAAAACAAGAGTGGTTTACAAAGCAGAGTGTGCGGCTGTAGAAGGAGAAACCAGAGAGGCAACATTGGGGGGTGGGATGGGGTGCTGGGGGAGACAGGAATCACAAGATTGGCCGTTGTTGGGATGTGCACACATCTTCTGAGGTCAGGAAAGGAAGCCTTGGAGAGAGAAAGACTAGAAACGCTGGAGCTGAATCCCGGTGGGGGCAGAGCAGGCTCCAGCAGGAGGGGAGAGCGTACAGTTTTTTGTTTTTTTTTAAGACTTTATTTATTTATTTGTCAGAGAGAGAGAGCACAAGCAGGGAGAGTGGCAGGCAGAGGGAGAGGGAGAAGCAGGCTCCCCACTGAGCAGGGAGCCCGATGTGGGACTCGATCCCAGAACCCTGGGATCATGACCTGAGCCAAAGGCAGTCGCTTAACCGACTGAGCCACCCAGGTGTCCCTGCTGGCCTCTGTTTCTGTAGTAATGTGTGGAGTTGTGTTATCTGATGTGATAGTGAACATGGAGACTCAGGAGCCTGCAAGAGCATGAAGGGAGCTTGGAGTGGTATCTGTGGGTTTGGCACCTGAGAGCTAGGAACGCTGGTTCACCCTTGAAGGATGGGTCGCCATAACCCAGGAGCAATACTTGCTCAACTCCCTGGTAGAAGCCCTGACACCACCCGTCCAGCCCTTACCCAGGCTTCTCTCAAAGAGCTTATTCTCTGTGTGTGTGTCCCGTTTTCTCACAGTTGAGTTGAATTATTCCCAAAGAAAATGATAGCTTGATTCTTAAGAGCCAACTGACTAGTGTTATTTTTCAAGTCTTGACATGTCTGGTTACAGACCTGAACCTGTCCTTTTTTACTTGTAATTAAGTTTTTCTTACAAGTTATGTATGGTAATTTCAAGCATCTTAATTATCAGGGCAATAATTGGGCTTCCCTGTTTTCTGGTTCAAGTCAGTACCAGTTTCATTGCTTTTAGGGAAGTAATAAGTTCTCTTAGAGAAAATGTCCGCTGTGCAGCCCACTTGAACAGTTAAATAACCAGGACACTAATAGGCCAATTTCAGTGTCGACCTCCAACTAAATCTCTATTCAGAACTAGCTCTAGACAATATCATCCTCACTGAGGGTCCTTTTCTCATTTCTGTCAGTAAAGTTGAGTTTGACAGGATACAGCATTAGTCAGGAATCTTTTGGTTGGAAGTAACAGAAACCCTTCTCTAAGTAGTTTAGCTTTCAAATTAAAAAGAAAAGACTGTATTGGGAATTGGTCCATGAAACTGGGGACATACAGGGATGGACTGGCTTCAAGCAGAGCTGGGTCCAGGGCTTAGACAGTGTTGTCAGGATTTTCTTTCCGACTCTTAATGCTGGTTTGCCCTGTGTTCTTCTCCATCATCCCTGAGAGCCTCAAAACTGCATCTTTAGAACTTGGAATCTGAATGAGAGACCCTTCTCCTTCCACCTTCCATATAGCAAACTCAGGGAAGCCTCTGGCATGTGCCCATCGCCGAGCCAGTCACCATGGCCTGAGAAATGAAGGACACTGGCCAACCCAGAGGCACCGGATGTGGTGTCTCCACAGGATCCTGTGGAGAAGGTGTTTCCCAAAAGGGAAAACTGAAGAGGAGGAGGGAAGGGATGCTAAGTTAACAAAACCCACAGAAGTCCACTCAATACCCTTGCACACAACCTAAACAGTAAAAACAAAGATAGAGCTTTTGCAGTTTCTGATTGTTTGGGGAAAGCTCAAAGTTTATTATTTATTCTTGCTGATGTTAGTCATGATCTTCCCTGGATTGACATCTTGATGAAAGCAGGGAAGCCTCTCCCAGGGTTTGACTTAGCACTGGGCTGTAAAGTGACTTCAGGAAGAATGCACATAATTTTCAGTGCTCATCTAAAGTCATCCCTTCCTCTAGAGTCTACTCTTTGATTTGAATTGGTTCCAATAAAACAGGTTTGATTCAGCAATCATCTGATTTCAGTCAGGCCAGATAGTAAACCACGAGAGAAGGCTTGGGTATTCCAGCCCAACTGAAAGTAGAAAGCACAGAGATTTGTGAAGTTAATATGTTGAGGGACACAGCCACGCTTCCTGCCTGCATGCACATATATGGGCTGTCCTACCCTACCCACCTGCCCTTCCACCACACGCAGGCCAAGGTGGGTCCTGGCTGCCTACCCTCCTACTGCAGAACTCTCTCAAAAGCCTGTTTTCTAAAATGCCATTTCCCTCATCTCCTCAGCACCCCACCTTACAAGCTGTGTCTCAGTGCAAATTTCTGCGATAACACAAAACAATAAGAGTTCTTAAATTAGACATTTGTCCAATTGAAGCGATATTTTGCCGCTATTTTTAAACCACAGTGATAGGAGAGTGTCTGGACTCCTCCCTTCCTGGGTGTATAGCTAGTCTGCCTAGCACATCAAAAATCCTCTCAATCAGAAGCCCGTTGTATTAAGTGTGGTTGAAAATAGATCCAGTAAAGCTGACAGATAAGCTGTATTCCTTAAAAAAAAAAAAAGCCGCCACTTACTAATTATCTCATATTTGAGGAAAACCTGTTAATCTCACTTAATATGACAGTATCAGAATTGCAGTATAGCTCAGAGAAAATCATGATTATTCCTTCTCTTCGTGACTTACAACAATGTTTGCAGTTTCCATGTGGCTATTAGATACCATAGCAAAGCCACAGTTAATAAGACCATCCATTCTTGATGTTCAAAATAGGTGGAAAACCCAATGAAAAGTCTTGTTGTAGTTTTTCTGGTTAGCAATGCCCCCATACTACTTATATTCCCTGTTCAGTATTTTGTCAGTGTTCATATTGCAAGAATGGATCTCTTCTTTAAAGTCTCCCTTTTGGATAAGCAATGAGATTTAAAGGTCCATTTCTTTTGGTCTTCTTGACGGTGCTTTGAGGTGGGCATTATTCATATTATAATTTTAGAGGTGAAAAAGCAGAGGCCCGGAAGAGCTAAGGGTCTTGCTGTAGTCACAATGGTCTCAGGGCTTCCCCTCTGGTCGCGAGCTCATTCCAACGCTCCAGGGCTGCGTCTCTGGCCTTCTCTGGGTGGATCCGTTATTTGCCCTGTTTTCCAGTCATTCTTTCACTGCTGCCCACAGCAAACCAGACCCACTTTTCCTGTGCTTTGGCAAGGACTTGTGGTTGGGTTGCAGTCGGTTGCAGCAAAGAAGGGAAGCCAGAGGCCTCCCTTGGTCATCGTTGGATGTCCTGACATCCTCCGCTCCTGCCCAGCATGTGGCAAGGGTCCTCTCCCCCTCCTGGATGACAGGGCAGGCTCCCACATGGTGTGTTGGCTGTGGATTTAGGGCTTGTTGTGTGAGAAGATTCAGGAAGCTATGCAAACAAGGAACTAATATCTCCCACCTGCCTTCAATCCTGGCTTTGCTTCCTGTCTGAGAAATGTTTTGGTGGTAAATTTGCTTTTACATTAAGAAAAAAAAAACAAAACCCTTGAGTTTTGGTGGAAACTGTTTCAGTACAATTCTAATGATGCTTGGAAACGGAACTTGCTTTGGAGGAACGGGGATGAGGGACCATGGGACTAGAAATTGAATGCTGAAAAAAAAACTTTTTTAAAGATTTTATTTATTTGTTTGACAGAGAGAGACACAGTGAGAGAGGGAACACAAGCAGGGGGAGTGGGAGAGGGAGAAGCGGTCCTCCTGCGGAGCAGGGAGCCCGATGCAAGGCTCTATCCCAGGACCCTGGGATCATGACCTGAGCCGAAGGCAGATGCTTAACAGCTGAGCCACCCAGGTGCCCTGAATTCTGAAATTTCTTAAGAGAGGCTATAATGAGAATAATTTATAGTTTGATAAACTTTTCCTAAATCTAGCCATCACCCAGTCTGTTCCATCCCAGCCCCCACTGCATTTACTCCCAAGGGCTTGGGCCCTGGGTGGTGATGCGTTTTGTGTTCTGTTACTTTGTTCAGCTTGCCTGGGCCCAATGGCAGGGACCCCAGAACCTGAAGGTGCTGACAAAGATGACCTGCTGCTGTTGAGTGAGATCTTCAATGCTTCCTCCTTGGACGAGGGGGAGTTCAGCAAGGAGTGGGCTGCTGTGTTTGGAGACGACCGGCTGAAGGAGCCAGCGCCTGCTGTGGCCCCAGGAGAGCCAGACCCCAGGCCCCAGACAGGCTCAGGATTCCTTCCTTCACAGCTTTTAGACCAAAACATGAAAGACTTACAGGCCTCACTGCAAGGTATGTACCATGGGGATTGAAATAGGGGTTTTTTTGGTTTGTTTGTTCTTTATTTTTAATTCAAAAGCCTCTTCCTTACTTCTTTGTCTTTTTTTAATGTTTCCTGATTTTTATTTTATATATAGTGTCTTTTTGTGGCTGTTTTTTCATCTTTGTATTTTTCTTTTATATCCAGTGACTTTTTAGTTGAAATCTCAGAATCATATTCCAGCTTTAAGATATGTTGCAGGGTTTAAGATCTCTTACTTCTCATCATTTTCTCCTCATGTTCACATTTCCTTTTAATAAAAGGTTAGAGAGGTGGCCCTCAATCTTACTCTCTTGCTCTGATTGTAGGCTTTTGCCCGGCATACTTTAGAGGATCAGATTGTCTTCACAGTCATGGACCAGTTGGCTTAGCCATTCCTGCCTTGACAGTTCTCCACATGGCTATAGTCATGCCATGTTTCTGGTGCCAAGTAACATCCCACTGGGCTTCTTAACTCTTCTCACATTGGATTTTATCTTGCTTCTTGCTGTCTCTCCTTCCTGGCCCATCCCTGCCCTGAGGATGCTCTCAGCTCAGCTGTTCCTGTTGTTTCTGAAACACGTGGCCCAACAGCCCCATGCGTCTTGGCCACCACAGAAATGCAGTTGCCACACTGATCATCTGTGGCCGGCAACATTGGTCAGGGTGCAAGGCACGCTGGCTGAGAACTACCGGCCTGGGGAGCACCTTGATTTAGAGTAGACAACTCAAACTCAGATTGAAATTGAAATTTTAGTTTGAGTTTCTAAATAGACCTTGGGAAGGAAACTATTTTCTAGTATTTCAACACCTTTTTCCTTCTTTCATGTCACCTTAATTGTAAGACAGGAATCACTATTAAGAAATTTTCAAATTGTTTTGGTTTTTCCGTGAATGTGGGCTATCTCCTTAATAAGTGTTTATCTGGCACTTGAAGCTAAGAACAAACAGCAGAGCTGGAATGATTAAGTAATTATGAGCTATTAAAAAAAAAAAAACCTCAGGTCTTTGGAGATGAGATCATGGACACAGCAAGAGTTGGTGGGCAAGACCAAAAAAAAAAAGGTCTTCCCTCTTTTTTTTTTACGAAATACACCATTCCTTTTATCATCTTCTGTGAGTCTCATTTTGTAGCTATGTCGTTTATTTTCGGTAACGGAGTTAGAGATAGGAGGGATGAATGGAATCCAAAAATACTTCACCCCCAGTCTCAGCCCTGGGTTTCGCCATCTCTTTCATGGGGCTCCAGATGAGCCAGGCTGCCGGTGACTTGAGTTTCACCCCCACCCACCTGTGGTAGAGGTGCTGACAAGCTGTGGGAGAGCTGGAAGGCCAGAGCCAGGATCCACTACTCAGATCTGGGGGCTGCTGGAGACTCTCCAGCTGTGCTACGGGATGAACCCCACTCAGGCCCCCAGCTGTGAAGGCCCACAGGGACCGTGTGGCAGTGCTCCCCCTTAGCTGGGGTGGCTGCGTGTCACTCACTTGTGAGTAGGCCCCACTGACAGCTGAGAAGTCAGAGCTCCATGCCCTCTTCCTGAGCAGGCAGAGTGAGATCTCAGCTCAGGGCCCATGGCCCCGAACTATGCCTGAGAGTTATGACAGGAGCCGTGGCTGTGGACTTCACACTTTAGCCTTGTCCCAAGTCCAAGGAAACGGCACTGGAGTAATGCTTGGGTCTAAGGAGGGAGGTGATCTGACAGTGAGAAATGTAAGCTTGTTGTAGAAAGAGGTATTCTTGTACTGGGAGACCAAGGGAGCCCATTTATTTCTCAAGCTACCAAAATCTCACTTAAGGTTGCCACCCTACTCCTAGCTCCTTAGCAAGTTTCTCATTGATTCAACAGAGATTTATTGGGTCCTTCTCTGGGCCAGGCACTGGGGATTCATCTGAGAATATAACAGAAAAGGCTTCTGCCTTCCTGGAACTCACATTCTCATGAAGAGGAAGTAATGAACAATAAACATCATAAAGAAAAAAAATCACAGACTAGGTTAGAAAGTGATCCGTATTATGGAGAAAAGGAAAAATAGAACCAGGAGATAGAGAGTGCTGGGTGGATGGCAAGGCAGGTCAGTCTGTAGAACTAAATAGGATTCTTATAGAGAAGATGAGATCTGAGCAGACTTGCAGGAGGTGAGGGAATCGGCCATGGGGAGATGGGGACAAGGGGAACACAATGCCGGTCAGTGCCTAAGGCAGCACATGCTTGGTGTGGTCAGGGGTCTGCAGGAAGAGCTCTGTTGTTGGAGTGAGGCAGGGAGGCAGAGCTTGGCCATACAGGGCCACGTAGCCTTTGGAAGAACCTGGGCCTTTTTTGGGGGCCCAAGCAAAGTTGGGAACCATCACAGTGTCTTGGACTGACGATGGACATGATCTGATTTACCATTTAAAAGGATTGTCCTGGCTGCTAAAAGTTTCTTTTTCTCTGCTGGTATTCTATGAAGACCAGTGTTAAAGGAGTTGTTTTTTATCCTCTGAGTTACCATGTTTCCTTTGCATGCCAACAGCCACAAATGAATGTCTATGGAACTCAAAATGACAGAAAAAAAAAAAAGTGGCACCTAAGTGTTTGAAAGAGGAAGCCCATTTAGCTTCTACCACACCTATGGATTCCCAACAGGTGCTCCCACAATTCTAGCCCTGATGCTGTCCTGATGCAGGGAACCTTCAAAACAGATGTGGTACAAATAAAGAACAGGTACCCTGCTTCGATGACCGATCATATTACCCAGTTACAACCACATTCTGTGCTTTTGCCAGGACTTTCCCCACCTGCCTAAAAAAGAGGAAAAGATGAGTATTGGCTCTAGATTTTTTTTATTACTTCCATGTTCTAGATAAAGTCCATCTATATACATGAATTACAAAAGCATCTAACTGTTAAACTTCTGATACCTCGTATTGAAACTGCTTCCCCTGATTATCCAGATCAGCTCAAAAACCAAATTAAATAAACAACGGAAACAAATAAGTATTCAAACACAGCATGGAGTAGAAAGGCTCTCTGGCATGTTGGTTTAGTGAAACAAGCAGTGGCAGAGTTAACTTACCTAATCCTCACCACACCCTTCCCAGGCAGGTACTATCATCATTTCCTTGTTAGGGCTCAGGAAATTGAGGAACAGAGGAGCTAGGTAATTTGCCTGAGATCATACATCTGGTAGGAGGCAGACAGATTGTGAACCCAAGCCATCTGACTCTGGAGTCTGTGCTTTTCACCATTCTGTTGCCTCTCTGCACCAAGTCTCTGATGGTAAATGTGATTCCTCTGTGGGTTCCTTCAGGCCTCTCCTTGGATGCTCCCAGAGGGGCAGGACTTGTCGTGATTAGTCTGGCCCTGGGTGTCCTGGACAGACACAGAGACCAAGGACAGGCAGTTGCCATGGAGGAGGAATGTAGGTGTAGGGAGGTAGGGTCCCTGTCGACCACAAAAATTGGATGATGTTCCAGAAAGAATTTGAAATCAAGAATGTCTACAGAATCTTCGCCTGTGCTAGCAGCCACCCACATCTTCCCTGGAGTGCATTCCTGCTCAGTCTCACCACCATTGTCCTAGTTCTCTGTGAGGTCCAGGTGGGGCTGCATCCTCCAGGTCAGAGTGCCAAGAGAACTGAGGGGAACACTCCAGGCTCCAGCTGCAGCAACATCTCTCTTCCACAGGCTGCATTTTCCTCCCCTCTCCCCTCCTCACTTATCCTTCACCTCTTCTATCTCCTCCCTCCTCTGTCTCCCCATTTTCTTCTGCTGCCCTCCCTCCTTTGTCCACTCTCCTCCCTCTGCTCCCCTATGCTCTGGGAGAATAGAAAGGAAGGGAGATTTAGTAAGATAACAATTATATTTTCCTCCTCCCCCCACCCCAACTTCAAGCTCTAGGAGAGCAAAACAAAGCAACTTACATTTAGGATCAAGTTGGGCTGAACATTTAAAAGAGGAGTTGATTTTATGTAGGATTTCTAAGAGTTTCTGAAGTTACCAGCATGATAGGGGCTGGGGTTTCCTGTCATACAGTGATGAGAAAATCGTACCTTCCGGAGGCCTCTTAAAGTGACTAGAAAGAGAGCTGGCCAGAGGGGTTGCCCAAGGTGGGAGACAAGGTGAGGCTGAAAAACCTCATTTGACATTCTTCTCCATTCTCCACCAATACCCCAAATTTAATTTAGAATTAGATGCTGATACTGAAAAGACTACCATCTGCTCAAAATAAATGCACCAGGACATCTTTTAATTTAGGATTCTGCAAACCAAAGTTAGGAGTCTTGTTCCACATTCTCACAAACATACAGCCCTGCGTTCCTTCTGGATATTCTTTTGTTTTACACCATGCCTAGGTGCTATTGCCATCTGGGTGGGTTTCTATTTAAGGCTAATCTAATGTCAGACCTTGCATTATCTCAAATTCACCTTTCCTCAAACTAAGCTCACCTCTTGCCATTCCTGGCTTAACTTGCTTCCAGATAACTGATCTGAGATGAGTTGGAGAGGACTGTGGGGTGCAGTTAGAGTTTGAACGTGGGGTAGGCACTCTCGGCATCAGCCAGTAGAATTTTTGTTCCATTAAAGAAGGAGCTTGTTGAGGAGCATCTGCAGGTCGTGGGTATGTGCAGAATTTAAGTGCCTCAATTAATCCATAGAAGGAGACTTGATGATCATCTACTCCACCCTCATTTTATAAATGAGGAAATCAGGAAATCCCAGATAGGTCTTGTGACTTGCCAAGTAGTTGCAGTTTTATATCCACCATTTGCCTAAGTTCTAAACTCCTCAGCTTAGCTTACAAGGTCCTTTAGAACCTGACCCCAGTCCCATTGCTGCCTACACTTCCCACACCTTTACTTAGCATGACTTAATAACCTTGTTTTGCCGGAGACCCATGTATTATGTCAGTAAGTTGGACTCTAGCCATATCGAAATTGAGTGAGTCTGGCACATGCTCTTTCTCCTCCTTAGAGCATGTCTCCGCCTCAGACCCATGGTGCTTGCTTTCCCTGGTTAAGTTCTCATCCTTCAGGTTCTCAGCTTCAATGTCATTTTATCCAGGGAGCCTTCTTGACTCCCTCTCCCCGCCAGCAGTCAGGGTTAGGTGTTTCTGCCTCCATTCCCTTTACACCCAGTACTTACTCATTCCTCTTCTCTCACATCATTGTAAGATTGGTGTAATTTTCTGTCTCTTGCTTTTGGTTGTTATGGGCCGGGCCCATGTTTATGTTGCTCACTATCATATTTCCAGAACATGGCTGAGTGCCTGGAATACAATAGATGTTCAAAAAAAGACTGGATGGATGGATGGAAGAATGGATGGATGGATGGAAGAATGGATGGATGGATGGAAGAATGGATGGATGGATGGATGGATGGATGACAAGAAGGGAGAGAGAGAACAACAGACATTGTATCACTAGATGAAAAGAAAGCAATCCTAAACTAATCTCAGGGGTTGCTCCTCATGTCTGCTGAGCTGTACTAAACTTTAGATTCAGCTTAGATTTATTGGTGGCCTGCTCTCTAGCCTCTGTGCTCCCTGGTTTCACCTACAAGATCCCATTTTATTCATACAACAACCTAATGAGGCAGGAATTTTTATCCACCCTTTGCAGATATGAAAATTGGGGCCCAGAAAGGGAAATGTGGATGGCAGGGTGGTGCTTGACTACCATGATTGTGGTGTTCCCACTTTCCCCTTCACTGCCAACCCCAACTCAGTGTCCCCAGGCTGTGATCATCAACCCAGCCCAGGCTTTTGCTCTCCCAGCTAGTTAAATTACATTCATGGTAAAGTGCTCCTCTGGATGGTGTTTTTTTGGCTTCACTTAACTGCTCTAGCTGGCCAGTGTTATTTCTGGCTGATTTATATTTTCCCTTATGTAAGTAAAGGGGGCAGGATTGCTCCAATAAAATTTTATATGTGTTTCCTGCAAATGGGTAGCACAGTTGACATATCAAAGGATCCGTGAGCTAGAATCGTCATTTTGTTCACAGAGCTCTCCGCGCTTGCTCTGCGGCCCCCACCCTTCACCACCCTCTCCTGACACAATTACTCAAAGATGGGGAGACATCTTTCTAGCCACACCTTCATGTTAAAAACGCCTCAGCCAACTAACACCAACTAGAGAACAGTTGATGGCAATTACAGGAATATTAGCTACACTAAGTTCTCTTTAAATAGCATTTTTTTCCTGACAGAAGCCAAGATATTTGAAATCTGGCTTGGCATTCCATCCATAATTACTCTCATTGCACCCCTCCCCTAAATAATTCCCAAAGTGATATGAGTGAGGATGACATTGCAGCTGAGCTTGGTGTTTTCTTTTCTTTTTCTCTTAGCTGGTGTCTCGGCCATACCATTTTCTCCCCTCATGCACATATAGTCCATTGTTAGACTTACACTTAATAGCTGTTCTAAGGAAACAATGTGACTTGGCAAACTAGCTGTTGTTTCTGCCTCTCACTATGGGGCAAGGGAATAATGATACCCTGTGTCTTTGTGAAAATTCTGAGGTATGCTGTCCCCATTATCTTAGTCCCCAAAGAGGGCATGTCTTCAGATTCATCCTTCTTCATGTCCTCTGCTGCAGAGAAGCCCTCAAATCCATAGATTCTAGATGTTACTTGTATGGTTCATGAGTGTTTAGGCGAGCAATTAAATTAAATTAAATCATCCATAGTTACAAATGAATCCAATTAGAAGCCATTTATTGTCTTTATAAAGGAATATGCCATTATAATCCTTGAAGTGATGGGCTTGAAATATGATTTATATTTCTGGTACTTTTAAAAGATGGCTTGATATACAGACATTTTATTTATTTATAACTTTTCGGGAACATGCTCATTATGTAAAGTGAGGGGAGCTCCATTTTGACATGTGGATTTATTTCTGCCTCCTTTAGGAGTGTGTTCCATTTTATAGTCCGAAAAATACAATGCTTTGAACCTGCCTTGCTTTTCGAACATTCTCTGCAACCATTTTAAAAAATGAATGTTGTGCATATTTTTGAAATGGGAAGAATTATCTCATTGAGTTCCCACTGTATCAAATAGCATACAGAGATCAGGGAGGGTTGACTTCTATACATTTCATTTGGCTTTGCTCTGAGTCAGTTCAGATTCTCTGGAAGTGTGGGCCTCCTTGAACTCAGAGAGCTTCATGGGACTGAAGAGCTTAAAACTGCAGGACCTGAGAAGGTGGGGTTTTGAGACAGACCCCTCCGTTTCCTAGGAGGGCTCTGTCTTTGTCTGGCTCTGGCCTCAGCCAAGGTGATGGACCTTATCCTGATGGACATGGTGAGCCTTGCAGCCTCCTTGGAGACCACTTATGACAGTGCTTCCCAAACTTACACTTGCATAACAATCACTGGGGGGTTGTTAAAACAGTTTCCTGGGCTCTGCCCCTAGGGATTCTGATTCACTGGGTCAGGGTTGGCCCTGGGAACTTGCATTTCTAGCCAGCTCACAGGTGGTGCCCATGCTGCGGGTGTGGGCACCACAGTTTAGGAACCACTGCTCTGAGAGATTTGAGGTCAGGCTTGCAGGGGTTGGTGGAAAGGTTCCATGGGTCTTGACTACTTTGGTGTTGGGGACAGGGTTGTAGGGAAAAGGGTAAAATTTACTCAGTTACATTCTACCTCTTTCAGCTTTATTTGGCATACTGTGGATCCACAGCTCTAACTTCCCACATTTACCACTGTTTTATGTGATTTGTGCTTAGAAGTAATGCTCATGGGCCAGTTATCTAGGAACTAGGGAGGTTGTGTTACTCCTGGATTACACAAATATGTCAGTTTTATAACTTTTTTTGAACTATAATTTACATACCATAAAAATCAGCCGTTGTAAAAGTGATTCAAGGATTTCTGGTAAATTTATACTGTGCAATAATCACTGTAGTCCAGCATTAGAACATTTCCATTATCCCAGAAAGCTCCTTCAGAATCTGGTGCTTTTGACTGTTTATGAATTATGTTAATGACATATTCAAATACCTTTCCAATGAATAGTAATACTTTAAAAAACCCTCTCTATGTTCGCATTGTTTTAGATCCAATAGATAGATCGCAGGCCACCTGTTTCATTTGTCATTGGTTAGTCTTCATAGAGTAGTTTGTATGCCACTTGCCCAAAATAAAATAATTCAGCCGGTATTATAACATCTACTGTGCCAAGCATTGTTTTGCCATCTCTTAAAATAATGCTTCGTAAGTGTACTTCTCATGGTTTAAGAATATTCTCCAAGAGTTTATCATAATTCAACAGCCATCATGTGCCAGAAGGTGCACTAAAGGATGTAAAGATGAATAATATGTGATTCCTGCCTTCAGGAGGCTCACAACTCTAGGGGATGACACAAAAATGCAAACTAATAAATATAGTAGGATTCACTAGTTAAGTCCCCTATTAGGCATCTTAGAATAATGGCAGGGGAAATGAATAGCATGAAATCCTGTAATTTTTTTGGCATAAGCTCCATGACTTTCTTGCTCCAGAAATTGGTTTCACTGGCCCAGCTGAACTGTGCCATCCAAACATGTTGTCTCATGAGGGCCTTATCAGAGACAAAACCTTTTCTGAAGAAAATGCTCTAACCAGAGCATCCCAGTAAAAGGATACAGTTTTAACAATGCTGGACCCAGCAGTGGTGCATCATCTGATGGTCTGTGTTTCACAGTGAGAATCAAGAATGGATTTAGTCCACAACACCTTTCCTATACTGCATTAGGTATTTTGGAGCACAATGAAGAAACAATTTCTTGTCTCACTGAGAAGACAGGACTTCCACACCAAGAATTAAAGCAGACGTGCAAAGAAGTATTTGGTAAAGTTCTAAATTAAATGTAAGCCATACCCAAACATCTAGCACACATAGTGAATGCCCTGGGAAACGAGGCTTGCTTCCCCCAAAGCAGGACTGCCGAATGCAAAATGCCACGTACACATGAGGGGCGGGCAGAATGCAGGGACGTTACAGAATGTTGGGTTTCACAGGCTAAATGCCACTGTAAGATAAAGCATCAACTAAGGGGGGCTTGCTTTCCCCTCATATATTTGGACTAGACTACCACTTATTTCTGTGTATTAACTAAACCTCTCAATTTAAATTAGCTGTATAGAGAATAAATGAGCTGGATCATAATAAAGTAGAGAAGACTTGCAGTTTATTAGTTATATTGCTACATTTACTGGTGGTCACTTCTTTAAGCTTTCTCCATTTATGACAGAAAGGCAAGGCACTTAATTTCCTTGGAATGCTATGGATAATCTTTGGTGTGACCATGAAATAATGTTCCTTGAGAAGAAAAATGGGGATAGAGCTAAAAGAAAAAATGTCTTAACCTTAGCAATTTCACAGTTTCTTTTTTCAAAATCCAATCTTTTCCCTAATTTTCCATACTTATGAATTGGGCATGATTATACATATCTACTGTCCCCTAAAACCTATCTCAGGTACGAGGATTATGGCAGAAGGGCCTTGTCACACCACCCTCTTCCCTTTCTTTGGAAGCCACTGTGGGTGAGACCGTGTGTGCGCCCAGCAACTGGCGGGGTGGTGTGTCTGCTCTTCCCTAGACCTAACCACCTCTGGTTTTGAACATTAGGCTGGTCAGAGAGCAATGTCAGTCCTCCTCCTACTCCATTGCCAGCACCACAGGCAAGCAGTCCAAATGACAACAGCCCTGCAATGAAAGGTAATACAGTGTTTTATTCCCTGGAAATGATAGTTGCCTTCCTTTCCACTGGCCTATTTTCTGTCTTTCTTTACTAATTTCTGTTTGAGCACCCAAGGGTGCAAATCAGGGGCTACAAGGGTGGAGAGTTTTGCATTCTGACTTTTTCTGGCATAGTGTCCTAATTCATAATTCCCTTTATCAAACCAAATGAGGAATCAAATACCCATCTTCACGTGACTGGCTGCTGCCCGACATCGGGTGGATACAGCAAGGTAGGAAAGACCACTGAGGTCTGCTGTCTTTAACTGAAAATACCATTGCCACCACCAAACAAGGCATTTAATTAGTGCTCCTTGGAGAGAGCTGGCTTTCCTTCGTTGTCACAGGAGGGCCTTTCAAGCTCATGGTACTGTTCTTTTTTGAGATAGGCCCCCAAAGAGAACATGTGCTCTACTGAAGATCTCTGTATTTGCAGCTGCCTCTCTCTTCCTTTGGTCATCACCCACTTTCCCCGTGTTGATCACAGGAAGTAACAGGTGGTGTCTTTATCATCCAGAAGCATTCCCATGATGTTCTTTTAGGTATTGCGCAGTTGCACCTGGTTTCCCAAACTCCAGCAGTGGAGGTCTAGGGAATGTGAGGGCTGCCCCCAAAGTACAGTCACCTGACTCCTCCTAGCAAGGCCATAGCTATCTCTGAGGGCTGCCCTAGATCTTTGGGAGGTTAGGGGGAAGGGGGAGTGGGTGTAGCGTATTTTTGCTGGAGATATCTTTAAGATATCTTGATATTCCCTATCAAGACTAGAAATAGGCTCATCCTCTTTAAATCAGTCTTGCTCCATAGTTTCCTGTTATGGCCTCCTACATGACTAAAAATGAGTTATTCCCTTTTTAAAAAGTTGTTCCCACTCTACAACCCAACCAAACTATATTGAGATCTCTTAAGTCTCAGTTTATCATGTCAAAGTAAGCCAAGTGTTCTGCAGGCTAATTGCCCATGGAATTCAGTTAATGTTAAACAGTAATAACTTGCGTGTTATCAACTCGCCTTGCTTGCAGTAATTTTATGTCTATAATAGATGCATTGATTATCTCATGATAAAGTAATCTATGAGAGATTATATATATAAAAAGACGGGAATCAGAAGTATACCACGATTGGCACATTATCTTAATATTTCAGTGCCATTTTCATGAAAAGACCAAAGGCCTGTTGATGTGGGACAATTCCATCACCACTCTTCCATTACCCTGGCATAACCTCTTAGCAGCGTGTCCCACCAACATTTTCCAAGACGCTTTAAGCCAGATGGCAGGCACGTTCCTAGCTGCTCTCAGCGAGGAGGATAACCTGTCAGACATTTTCTTTGTGCTTTTGATACTCCCACCTGTTGGGGAAGGGAAAAAAGCCTGGGTCATCCAAGTCAATGAACTTCGATCCTCATGTGGAATGATTTATATAGAGAAGAGCCCCCAGCTTATGTAGAAATCACTTGCATCAGGCACTCATTGGCAAATATTCTCATCTGGAAAAGAATGTGGTTCTCTAATTGTTGTCATTCGGGAAGTTAGGGCAGGTGGTTCAGAGAAAGAGCAGCTGAAGGGGAGGCTCTAGTGAGGGTGAAGTGGAAGGGGGGTGTGGGGGCGATTTAGAGCCCAGCGGGAGGAGGGGGGCATGTCAAAGGCCTCCTTCCTCTGACGGGAGAGGGTGGAAGAAGGCAGTGACCCTGAGAAAAGAGGAGCGGCCAGGCCTTAGGTGCCAACCCTCCTCTAGGCCTGTTGCTTTGAAGCCTGAAAAGAGTGGCCACAGTATTTCCCTTGACCCAGCAGATTTGAAAAGATTCCTCCAGTGGACACTGGAAGGCAACTTGCTTCCTCAGCCATTCGGTCTGATTTCTGAACTCACAGTGTTATTTCCTGCTTGTGTTGAAGCAGCACGGTCTGAGGTTTGGGGCAGCTTGGTGGGCGGTGCCGTCCACTGGAGCGGGGGTACGGGTGTGGGTTGACACTGGGCTCGTTCTTCACTGAGCTTTAGGCCGTGACTTAGAATTGTTTATCGGCCAGCCCACAGGAGACAGGGAATTCCCTAACTAGTTTTAGAGGCAGAGTGTAGTGGGATTTGTCTGACTGAGCAGCATAGCATCCTCCCTTTTCAAGAGGAGCTTGGACCCACCTGCATGCCGCATGGCACAGGTGGGTGTTTGGAAGGGGCCTGCATTCATGTTTTCTCTTCTCTCTCCAGAGCCTGTGAAGGCTGCCTCGGACCTGACTGCCTGGTTCAGCCTCTTTGCTGACCTCGACCCATTATCAAATCCTGACGCTGTTGGGAAAACCGATAAAGAACACGAATTGCTCAATGCATGAGTCTGCAGCCTCACGGTGGGAGCCCACGTGCCGCTCCTCGGTCACACCCCTGGGGGCACGCAGACGTATGAAGTGATCAGTATGCTGTTTTAATATTTACGTGCCATTTTAATAAAATGAGAGGGTCAGAGGCCCTGTTTATATTGGTATAATTATTTACTCTTATTTGGTATAAAGGGTTTGAGTGTATTCTCTATGTGGATCTGATAATACAGGATTGTCCAGGAGCACTTTCCAGGCTGCCTGCTCTCCTGCCTACATCTGCATCATGGCTGCTGATGTGTCACTGGGATACCGTGAGATCCGAGTTCAAATCATAAACCTGTTCTGTGTTAGGTTTAAATAATGAGTCCTGTCGCCTTAGATGGGCAGCGGGAGGCTAACAGACCTTAAATGCCTCCTCGTGCACCCCCTGCCTCTGTGGCCCTTAGAGGGGGCTGCAGGAAGAGCCTCCCTTCCCGCCAAGCCACCTTCCAGTGAGCTCTGGGTGAAGCCCCGGCCACCTCAGACACTCTTCCCTGTGTTCTCACGTGGGCAGGGGGCTGGGCTGGCGTCCACTGCACGGACCTTTCTGTGGGAAGCAGCCATAGCTGCAGATGCCAGGGTCTCCTTCTGTCTTCTCCATGGCTGGAATTCAAAAGCATGTATTTCTGGAGTCCCTTGTGATATTAACTGTTTATTTGTTTTTTTTAATTAAATGGCAGAGATATTTGACATGCGAAGGCAAGTTAATAGAGTCTGTTGTGGGGACTCAGTGGGGGAGGTGCCATGGGCGTGGGGGCTGGAGAGGAAGAGGACAAGGACTAGTCCCACCTGTGTGAAGCTATTGACATGATCCCATCCATCGCCCACATGCAGTCCAGGGGAGGAGGGCATGGACTTCTGTTGGCTCAGGCAGAGATGGGAGCAAGTTTTGCATGTGGGCATGTAAGCGGTTCAGACACTCCACCCATGTGGAGCCCCCGGGGGTTGGTGGCTCTCCTCCCTTCCCTGTGTTGCCTGTGACTCTGAGTGGGGGCAGGGTTGCTGATTAGCAAGAATTGATCCTACGTGCCCAGCTGGGCCAGGGAGGTCTCTGCTGCACTCTTGCTAGCTTCACTCTCCAGCTCTGAAAGGGTCTCCTGTGGCCACTTCCCCCAACACAAGAATGCGGCTTCTCTGCTCTCTGCGGTGTGCACTCATGGAAGGACCTGGCCCCAGCAGTAGCCACTGTCCTCTGCAAGACAGCCTTGGGGGACTGGAAAGCATTCTCCTCTTCCTCCTCCTCCTCTGTGCAGGAGTAGACCTGAAGGCGAGCTGGGGCTGGGACTCAGTGTGTTATATGGCTGGTGTAGCTCTGCTCACTTCCTGGCCAGCCCAAACTGTCCACGGAGTCTGTTTGTAAGAATCTCACTGAATGACTCCTTAGCCTGGCACGCGTGGTCTTTGAGGATATCAGGATATAGCCCTAGGGCCCCCACCCACCCTCCCACACATACACAGGAAAGCTTGCTGGATCCTTAAGCCCTTCCTCTCAATTCTTGGCGTATCATTTGCTGCACACTCCACCTGGGATGGCCCCCTCTCCTTACCCTCAGCTGCCATCACAATCCAACTCACCCCTCAGGAGCTCCTCACATCCCACCTCCTTTAAGTGTAGCATGCAGTTTTCCTTCAAGGAACCACCCCTCATCTCTCCTTCCTGCCCTTGTCTGTCTCATGATTATTAGCACATGCTGGGTGCTCTGCCTGGCCTGGGAGGCCTATGTGTATGCATCTGCCTCTAGCACTAGGTGTTGCAACCTCAGAGAACAGGGTCCCTGTTTCCCCAGATCTTCTGTGTCTCCCTAGTAATAACCACCCTGGAGTCACCTGGCAAGCACTGGACTCATGATTGCTGAATGGAGCTGCCCTGTGTGGAATGAGGATTAAGGACTCATCATTTCCTCCTGGGTCACATTTCCTTACAGCCGTGGAAGCCCACAGCAGCCGCAGGAAGGAGACAAGCAGCGAAGCAGGAGGGGTGGACTTGCTCCATCCAGGCTGGAGGCACAGGGAGCTGGCTGGAGGGGGGGCGGTGGGGGGGGCAAAGGGGTGTGGGGTCCTTCTCTGTTGAATGGATCACTTTAAACACTAGCAGGTTGCATTTTAAAGTTGATCTGTGGGTGGAGTGGAGGATTGTGGTAGTTGAACAGGCTTTGCTACCAGTAAAAGGAAAGTACTGCACATGGAGGCATTTTCTCCCTGAATTTTCTTTACCCATTTTTGTTTAAAAAAAAAAAAAATTCAATTCCGGTTCCCATCTGCAATGCACTTGGCCAGGCTCTTGATCCCTCTTGATAGGCGTGTTTTGATCCTGGCTCGCACAAAGCCCCTTCGGCCACCTCTCTAGTTTAAGGAGAAGCAGCTGCTGGCTTGTTCTCTTATAAGCAGTCTGTGTGCCGTGCAGCTGGGGGGCTTCCTTGGGGGCCCACCTCGGGGCCCCTCCCCAGCCGCCTGTAGAAGGGACTGTCTCTGGCTGGAGGAAGACAAAAGTGCCCCACCCCCTTCATGCCCAGTCTCACTACTCCCTCATTTTCATCCTGTGTCTCCAGGCTGGTCTGCACCACAATTGCACTGGAACCCTCGGGGAAATTCAGAGAGCACCTGCTCCTTGAAAACTTCCCTGCCGTTTTAGGTGGTCTGCAAGTTTCCCTTCCCTTCTGCTGCCCCAGCCAATATAGAAAGAATATTCACATTTAAGGGAGGGAGCCAGAAACATTTCTTTCCTCCTTTTTTTTTTTTCTCCCAGCTGGCATGGGCTTTGGTGCACTTTATAGATTCATTGCCTTCAAAATGTAATTTTAGAAATGTCAGGTTGATTTTGAGCTGTGTGAGAGTGAGAAAAGCATCCATCAGCTTCAGAATTAGAAAGGCACCAACTTAGAATTTTTGTCGGAGGCTTATGCCCAAGAAAACGTGGTCTGCTCAGAGTTGGCAGCCCCGAGAGCCCTGGGTTGCCAGTGGGCATGTAGAGGGGTCTCCCCGTCATGCCGTGGCCAGTGTTACGTGGGGTGTGGGGCCAGGGCCGAGGCCCCCGAGGTGCCATGGGAGGCTGCCTAGCCATTTGGGTCAAGATGCCTTCTGCCCATGCCTCAGCTCCAGGACCCAGTTAACTGAGCTCCATGCTTCCCTCTCTCAGACGCCACCGCCCAGAGACCCCTCCCTAGGGGCCGACCTTGGCAATCGCTCCGGGTTTAACTATTGGCACTATTGATTTTGCCAGTATACCAAAGTGCATCTGTCTTTGTGATTAGTGTCCTCCAGACAGGCCATGGCAGTTAGTCCTTTGATTCAAACCATCTCTAGTCCTCTGACTGGCACCACGCACAGTGCAGTGATGCTTTGTTGGAAAATAGACTTCAACTTGGAGCCAACTTCAGTGATGGGCAGTGGCTGCCAAGAATTCTGCACAGAGAAGAATCCTGATAAATGAGTGATGTTTGTGCTGGGATTAGGGCAGGGAGTGGTGGTAATCATGCTGTGTGTTTCCCAACACCGCATTAGACCTTGTCTTTCGTGGGGCTTTTAGAGTTTACTATTACTACTACAAGTTACAACTACTCTCCTCCTTCTCCTGGTCCTCCTCCTTTTTAAATAAATAACTAGGATTCCGGAACCCTGAGAGAGGGTTCTCAAAAAATCTCAAAAAATGCCTAATTATTACAACCTAATTCAACTTAAATTCATTTAAACAACAACAGAAAATGAGGGTGGATTTATTTGCTCAGTTAACTAAAAGGTCTGGGTGTATGCTTCAGGCATAGGGGCTCAGGTGGGGGTCTCAGCAATTTCCCCCTCTTCAGCTCCCACCTTTGATTCCCTCTGTGTTGCTTCATTCTAACAGACTTCTCATAAGGAGGCAGCATGGCCACCATGGTATCTCCAGCCAGTCTTGGAGTTGAGCCTGCCTTGAATCCTGTGTCCAGTCTTCAGTCGCCACTGGAATCAAGGTGGGTGGGGGTGGGAAATAGGCTGTTTCCCCAGCTTTTCCTGGGCCTGTCCCTGGAGCCTGAGCCTCCAGGACTGGGGATGGAGAAAGGATGGTTCCTCTAGGGGAAGCTGTGCTGCTGATACCAGAGGGATAAATGGATCCCTGGGCAGGAAAATGCCATGGTGATCCACTCCAGTTTCCCCTGGAATGACCTTGAGGACACACTTGTGTATTGTTTCTGGAGGGGGTGTGGGTCCAGGAGGCTGAAAGAACTGGAATGTTTTCCAGAAACCCGTTGGAGGCCACCCCCAGCCCTGGGACTAGAAGGCTTGGAGCCTACTGTGCAGCTCTTTTATAGCTGACAGCCAGGACGTGAGAAGGGACCACAGAGCTCTTTGCATCCAACCTGCTGATATCCAGATGAGAAAACTGAGGGACGTATTTTAAAAACTATAATTTAGTGGGAAACCGGATTAGAACCCACATTGCCTAACTGCTGGGCCAAGGCTGCTTTTACTTCAAGGGGTTTGCTAGAAATGGAGAGCTGAAGAAAGGAATTCAAAGACACAGAAAACTCCTTTAAAAGCTCACATCTTTGGGGCGCCTGGGTGGCTCAGTTGGTTAAGCGACTGCCGTCGGCTCAGGTCATGATCCTGGAGTCCCTGGATCGAGTCCCGCATCGGGCTCCCTGCTCGGCAGGGAGCCTGCTTCTCCCTCTGACCCTCCCCCATCTCATGTGCTCTCTCTCTCTCATTCTCTCTGTCTCAAATAAATAAATAAAATCTTTAAAAAAAAAAAAAAAAAAAGCTCACATCTTTTTTCTCCTCCCAACTCTGTCTCTCTTTTTTTTTTCTTGCCAATTATTAAACACACCTTGGGGGTTGCACTCCAGGACAGTAGTGTAGGGCACTTGTGAAGAGTTTGGGTTCTGAAGCTGGAGAAATCTGTGGCCAAGCCTCCCAAGTTGAGGCTCCACCAGCTATAAGTCACAAACCCTCTCTGCACTTCTGTTTTCCCTTCCTCCCTAGTAGCATTGCCTCTAATGGAGTCATTACCGGGACTGAGTTGATGCCCCAAAGATGTGGCGCTGGGCTCCCACACTGCAGCACACAAGGGTGGCCATTCCCCTCCCAGAAGGTCACTTGCTTGGTAAACGATACTGAAGATAGGGAATGAGAAGCTGCTCTCTCTCCACGGCTTTCTGAGAGACTCTCCAAGCCCCATCTTCTGTCCCCATCCCTTATGAACTCGTTCCTAAGCATCATGAGAATGGCAGAAGCTAGTAGGAAGGGACTAGAAAGTCTAATGAGTAAGGTGCCCCGGATTTTTCCACAAAGTTGCACAGAATTCTGTGCGGAGACCAGGAGAAATGAAGTGGGTTCTCTGCCAGTTAGAAGGGACATGCTGCAAAACTTGCCAAACTTAAGGGTATTTTTAAAATGAACCACTACCCAGAGCACTGATCAAAAGGAATTGGGATGCAGAGCAAATTGGAAGTCTTACACACTGTTGATGGGAAAGCAATATGGAACAGCCATTTGGAAAAGTTTGGCGGTTTCACATAAGGTTAAACACACCATACAACCCGGTCATCCCACACCTAGGAATTCACCCTAGAGAAAAAATATATATATATGTTCACACAAAAATCTAGATGTGAATGTTGGTAGCAGCTTTACTCATAATCTCCAAAAACCAGAAACTCAAATATCCTTCCCCTGGTGAATGAGGAACCGTGGCACATGCATCCATTGAGATCTTATTTAGCAGTGAACATGAAGCAACTATTGATTCATACAACCACCTGAGGATTCATGTTGCTATCATGTACCTCTGATATGATGCAATGAGAAGGGAACTTCACCTCTCTTAGTATTCTTTACCAAAACTCATAACCCAGTCTCGTCGTAAGAGAAATATCAAACAAACTCAAATTGAGCGACGTTCTATAAAATACCTGACCAATGTATCTCAAAAGTGTCAAGGTCGTGAAAAACAAGAAAAGACTGAGAAACCACCACAGATGGGAGGAAATTAAGGAGGCAGGACAACCAAATGTTGTGGCAGATCCTGGAACAGAAAAATATTAGTGGAAAAATGGGTGAAATCCAAATAAAGTCTATAGTTTCGTTAATAGTATTGTCCTAATGTTAATTTCCTAATTTTGACTACTATGTCAAAATACTAAGCTGTGCAAGATGTTAGCATTAGCAGAAGCTGGGTAAGGAACTTTGTACTATCTTTGCAACTTTCTGTCAATCTGAAAGTATTCCAAAATAAAAAGGTTTTTTGTTTTAAAGGCTATATCTGTGTGGTTCCATTTGTATGCCATTTTGGAAAAGGTAAACCTATAAGGATAGGCCTCAGGTCAGTGGTGGCCAAGGGTTGAGGCCAGGGGGAGGGCTGGACTCCCTCCAAAGAGGCCCAAGGAAAAGTTGGTATTGGTTGGAGCTCTTCTTCTTCTTCTTTTTTTTTTAAGATTTTATTTATTTGAGAGAGAATGAGAGAGAGAGAGAGCATGAGACAGGGGAGGATCAGAGGGAGAAGCAGACTCCCTGCTAAGCAGGGAGTCTGATGCAGGACTTGATCCCGGGACTCGAGGATCATGACCTGAGCCGAAGGCAGTCGCCCAACCAACTGAGCCACCCAGGCACCAGGTCGGAGCTCTTCTATAAATTATATTGGTGGCTACACAACTGTGTGCATTTATCAAAATCTATGGAACCCTACACTAAACAGGATGAATTTTACGTATGTAAATTAATCCTCAGTAAGTATGGTTTTAAAGAAATGAAAGAAGGAAAGAAATTGAATTCTGGATCTTTCACAAAGTGATGCTGCTCTACATGGTCAGTGAGCCTCTGAAATAGGGAAGCAGAGAGACTCCATGGGTTTGCAGAGTTGGGAGTCTGCTCAGCTGGAAGGTCCACAGAAGATCACTCTATTGACAGTGTCCTCCTGGGACGTGTCCGCGATCCGTCTGCGGGTAAGTCAGGATAGGGCAGGCTGTGCTTCAGCAGCAAGCACCGAAAATCTCAGTGGCTTATAACCAGGAAATTTCCTTCCTCCCTCACTTATGCTCTATGTCCAGTGTGGGTCAGTGGGACTGTGCCCCACGAAGCCCCAGGGATGCATGCTGATGGAGCATCACCAGCCTATGGCTGATGACACAAACACTTGAGCTGCTCGGGCACCGCAGCAAGGAAAGGTAGAGGTGGAGTGCCATCACGTATTGGCTGTGCTGTGTTTCATCTGAAGAAAAACCCACTTTTCTTCCTTCCACGGCCCTGTGGCCAGAAATAGCCACATGCCTCACTGCCAGGGCCTGGAAGATGGGACAGCATAGATGGGGTATTTCATGAGTACTTCTGTTTCTGCTTTAAAAAGGCTCTTGGTCTTTAAAGCCGACTTTGAAAACCTTAAATAAAATCTAGTTTGGTCAAAAGAAACAATATATGTGTGTTAAAGGAGGGGGTTTTTTGGTGGGCTGTTTTGTTTTCTTTGTGGCAGACCAAGGTCTGGTACTACTAGCAGTTCTGTCTTACGGGAGATGAGGACAGTTCTGGGTGAGCGTCCTGACAAAGCGTGTCAGTGACACGCACGTCCCACCTCTAAGCAGTCCCAGCTCCCCTTCTGCTACAAGGGACATGGTCTTAGCTGGTAAGTCACGCTGCCAGACACAGGCCCTCCTGGGCTCAGCTGACTAGCTCAGGAAGCCAGTGTGCTGGGCCTGGCACAAGACCTTTTCACCCAGAAAGGAGTCAGTTTATCAGTTTCTCCCGCCTTTGATTCTGAGCTGGCGACGATATGAAACAATTTGTCAGTTACAACAGCATAGATACCCAGATGAACAGAAGCCATGCACAGTTACTATAAAGTGATAGGAGCCTTCTGAGTCATCAGAAACCGAGCAAGCAGCAGCAGAGGTGCAGTGTAGACAGATAACACGGGGGAGGAGGGGAGATGGCTAGTAGAGGCCAGACCGCGGAAACAGCCCAAGTTGCTTCGTCAGCACGGGCATCCCTGCTCAGCTGCTGCTCACCTAACTTTCTTGAGTCAGTGGGACCTCTTTGTATTTTCCTCTGAAAAGAGAACTTCTGGTCTTAATATAATACCTATGTCCTGCCTTCTGATCATTAATTCATAGAAAGCTGACCCGAGGGCCCTACTGTTCTCAACATGCCCAAATGCTTGCTGTAGAGTGCTCAAGCATTTGGCCATACTCCTTGAACCAGTGCTCCCCTGGAGAACAGGATTAACCTCAGCTGAACTCTGAGGCGCCACAGACGCCTTGACCAACGTCTTCCTTTCTCCTCTACTCCTACTGCCTGACATTCTTGTAGCACTTCAGTGGTCCATCCAAGCACAATGCGATGCCCCTTCTCCCACGTCTGGAATACACCCCCGGGGAAAGATCTCAATGTGGATAACTGCTGGCCTTTGCAATTGGGTGAGTGACTTTTCTATAACTTGCCCTAGCAGAGAGCTGATGCAAAGTGCTCAGGAAATCTCTGAAGCCCGACAGGGGCCTGCATCCAGAGCCTTCTGGCATCCAAGGAGGAGGCAACTGATTTTAGAAATGCCTCATCAGTAGAGGCTGGATCGTGTATCAGCTCTGGGGCTTCCTTTTTCAGCCACTTCCCAGGGAGCTCTCTTACTGATTTTGGTCTGAGGTGTCTCCTTGCTGGTATTTCTGGACCTGGTCCGTGGTGCCCCAAGGGTCATTACCACATTTAGAGCATCGTCCGCTGTCCCCCGTCCCCGGCACAAACAGAAGGCATTTTCAGGACACAGCACTTGACAGATCAACACCCTAGCTTCCATTCTCTTCCTACACTTCATTGCTATTCCAATGGCTGGGTTATAAACTCTTTCATCCCTTTTGTACTCTATTCTGGTCTAGGGATTTATGGACCTCTTAGCCTCAAGAGTTCTGTACATCCTCTGAGATACGTAATTTTTGTGTGTGTGAAAATGCACCTCTGTGGATTTTTTTTTTTTTCCCCCTGAGGAAATGGTCTAGAGCTTCCATAAATTCTCAAAGGGGGTCAACGAACAATAAAAGAATCACGCTAATCACAGGTTTCACGCTAATGCCGAGGGCACCAATGTGACTGGAACCTCCCTGAGCACTAAAAGCCTGCCTCGTGCACGTGCCAGTGAGCAGGAGGTTCCTCTGGCCACCTTTCCCTGTGGGGAAGTCACAACCATCCTGGACTGTTTCCTCCCTCCTTGCCTTGAATGGCGGAGTTGGCCGGGCGCGGGCCTCCGCAAACTGAGGGGTATTTTTATCCTGCCAATAGGAGCTGCCATCCTGGGTGAGCTGTGACTTGGACTCCAGCTGGAAAGGAAGAAGCTAGCAGGGAGAGAACAAATCCTGACAACACACGACCCCGAGCTCTTGCTACCTGCATTCTGCCGCCCATCTGTTACCTGCCCTCAGAACCAGCCCCAGGGGAACCCTCGCTGCTTTATCTTGGGTTTCAAGGCAAGCCTGGGGTGAGAGAAGCCCAGAACCAAACAGGCTGGTTTTTCTGCCCTATAAACCAGGCCCGTGGTTAAAGACAAAGCACCTGGAAAAGACAGGAGTGGACCCAGGCTGGAGCCTGAAGTGTCCTGTCCTTCTGGCCTTGCCTTCCGGGTGTGGGCAGGTAAGGAGAGCTGGGCCCACAGGCGCGGTGAGCAGGGGAGATGTGGGGGTCTGTGGGAGAATGAGGTGGGAGGTGCACACTTGGGCTTTTTACATGGCAGCCAGGGTGGTGGGCGCCTGACTGACCCACCTGCTGAAGGCGAGGAGAGATGCAAATGACAGACAGTGAACAGCAGAGGAAGAAGTAGGGCCATGCAGTGAATGTCCTTGAGGACATTAGAGACAGAGATTTTAGGCTCATGGAACCATGTGTATGGTTTTACCACCTTCACATTTTCTGACCCTACATGGACTATAGAAAATAAAAATAGCTATTATCCATGGGGTGCTTTATGCCAGACACTCTGCTACATGCACCTAAGTCCCTTTCATCCTCTTAATTACCCTACACAGTAGGAATTTTTGGCATGTTGAGTTCTATTTTTTGAATTACAATTCACATACCATAAAATTTGTCCTTTTAAGGTGTACAACTCCGTGATTTTTGGTATATTCACAATGTTCTGCAACAATCACCATTATCCAATTCCAGAACACTTTTCGTTACCCCCAAAAGAAATGCTGTACCCATTAGCAATGACTCCCCATTCCAGCCTACCCCAGACCCTGACGACTACTAATCTACTTTCTGCCTTTATGGATTTTCCTGTAACAGACATTTCATATGACTGGAAGTATGGTCTTTTGTAACTGGCTTCTTTCACTCAGCATGTTTTTCAGGCTCATCCATGTTGTAGCATGTATCAGTACTTTTGATTGCTGACTAATATTCAGTTGCATGGCTCTAACACATTTATCCCATCATTAAATTTATGGACATTAGAATTCTTTCCATTTTTTGGCTATTATATATGATGCTGCTATGAACATTTGTGTACAGGTTTTTGTATAGACACATGTTCTTACTGTCTTGGGTCCATACCTAGAAATGGAATGGCTGGGTCATATGCTTAACTGCCAGACTGTTTCCCAAAGTGGCTGCATTATTTTGCAGGACCGTCAGCAGTATGTGAGAGTTGCGATTTCTCCATATCCTCACCAACGCTTGTAACTACTTGTCTTTTTGATCATAACCATCCTGGTGGGTACAAAGGGATATCTCATTGTGGTTTTAATTTGCATTTCCCTAATGGAAGGCAGGTATTTGCCCTGCACTGAATTGTGTCTCCCCAAAGATTCAGATGTTGAAGCTGTTGGTTCAAATGTTGTGAACCGTGAAGACTCAAATGTATTTGGAGATAGGGACTTGGGAGGTAATTAAGGTAAAATGAGGTCCTAAGGGTGGGGTCTTATCCAATAGGATAGTGTCATAAGAAGAGACAAGGGAAAGGCCATGTGAGGAGCTGTCTGCAAGCCAGAAAGGTTTTCCTAGAAACCAGACACTGCTGGACATTGATCTGGGACTTCCTGCCTCCAGAACTGTGAGAAATAAATTTCTCCTGGTTAGGCCCCCCAGGCTGGGTTCTTTCATTATGGCTAAAGCTGACTGAGAATGATTATCGCTATATTTTACAAATAAAGACTCCCAGGCTCATTCTTGTCTGAGGGCCAGTCCTGGACCATATTCCCTTATGCCACACTGCCTCTGGCTTCCAACATGCCGGAACAGGTGTGGCCTGTCAGCTGACCGAAATCACAAACGGCAACGTGCTGAGAGTCAGTTTGGTGCGTAAGGGGGAGAAACGTACCAAGAAAGAGAAATAAGCAAGTGTCTGAATCCCCAAGCGGCTTATGCCGCTACAGATTCAAAGATGAATGGGAGGAGCCAGATGCTACACTGGTGATTCTCGAGCCAAAGGACCCACTGCAGCCTGTCTAGGGCCTCGATCCCCAATCTTCTCTAATACAAATTCTGATTGACCTCCATCTCACGTTCATCCATTTCAGACAATCTCTAAAATGAGACTAAACAGCTCTCCATCAAGAGTGTATTGAGAAATATGGATCACATTCAAGAACAATCTCTTGGCCATTTTCAGGTTTCTATCGTTTTCTAGATGAGGCAATTCAAGAAGGATAAATGACAGGACAGATTTCTGGGCTCTCTGGTGCCCACTTCATAAATCCATCTCAACTGATGGAGCGCTGGTGGTATGGGCCACACTCCAGGGAATGCTCTGTCCCCTGAACTACAACTCCAGACTTCCCCAAACGTCATTCTAGGCTTAAATAATTCAATCCTGTCTATGGGAGTATGAGGGTGTTGAGGCCATTTTTTTTTTTTCTGAGAAAGGGGAAAGGGCATGAAACTATATGTACATTTGGATTCTTCCATTGAACCAAGTTTACTCTTGCAGGTAGTCTCTCCAGCCACCTTGACTTTAAGAGATCTGCTGCTCATTTCCATTAAAACTCTATCTTTTGCTGCCATATCCTTTCTTTCCTCCCTACTTTTCTCCCCCCTCCCTTGATATCTGGAAATTAACATGCATTTTTCTCTCAAATTATAAGGTTTCTGAGAAAACTTAGGAAAACAGAAATGCAGATGTTAAGGCAAAGTATCCACAATCAAAGCATAACCACTATTAATTTTTGTACATTCTTCATGTCTTTTTTTTTGTTTTTACTCACATATATATGTATTTTTACAAAACCAAGAGATCACACTAGTTTGTGACCTGCTTTTCACCCCTAGGTGTAAGTGCTACCACGTTCTTGTTCAGAAAGGATGTACTGATTTATCCTAATAGCAGATGTGAGAGTGACCCTATCCCCTCCACCCCCTTAACACTATCATCCTTTTTAATCTTTGCCAATTTAAAGGCAACAAATTATTGTTTTAATTTGCATTGCTTTGATTACTAGTGAGGTTAAACATTTATTTTCATGTTGATCACTTCCCTTGAATTTCTCCTCGTCTTTATAGGGACTAGGAAAAGCAGTCAGCCCAGTGCTATCCACTAGCTGCTGCAGACTGGTTGACGGACGGACGGTGGGTGAGAAGGTGGTGTGGGCACAGGGAAGAGGATTGCCAGCAATGCTGCAGCAAGAAGGTCCGGTTGCTTCCTTGTCTTCTTTTATGAAACATGACAGGAGGAAGACCTACTCATTGGCAGGAAAAAAAAATTAGGTATTTCAAAAGGACATATGAATATTGTGAAAGCTCGCCTCACACCCTCTTCCCCTTTCCCTCAGGCCCTATTTCCCAGGTGTAACCATCTTCAGTCCCTCCTCCCTGGTTGTCCCCTCTCCCTGTGACCGTCCTGCTGCAGGACCAGCTGCAATGGTCATGGACTAAGCGGAGTGATGGGGAGAAAGGGTCAGGGATTGGAAAAGGAATCCGTTCCCCATACAATAGCTCCCAGGGTGGTCACAGGGAAGGGAAGCAGGAGAGACCACACCAGGCTTTTGTTGGTAATCAAATGGGCAGATTAAGAGTGAGTTAAGATTACCCCGTTTGCCTTGATTTCGGTCCATATGGAAAATGGCAAGCTGTTTATTGCAGCACCTGAGCCGTGTCCTTTGTTAACTTTTGTCCCTTGAGTGTAACCCTTTTCCTTTACGAAGTGGAAGAGAAAACCTGAGAAATGGTTTGACTTTCCTGCATGAAGCCTCCTCCCCATTTGGCAGGTCCTGTGGAGCCCTGCATCCACCTTTTATCCCCCTTGCTTCCAGACAGTGGTTTGAAATAACATCCATTGCCTCCGGGACCTTACCCAATTCTTTCTAAAGGAATGTCATCGAAGTCTTGCTTAAAACTGATGCCAAGACTTGAGTAGAATTTATAGTGTGAAAGGGGACCCATTCCTTGTTATCAGAAAATCGTCTGTAGGAAAAGTGATCTAATTATTCAAATTCTTAGTGTTAAGAAAATGGCTGTTTTAAATGGGAGGGTCCATCACCAAACTGATCTGGAACCTTTGAAACAACCTTCCTCTCTTTGGGAGACGCAAACGCCTGTAAAATGGAATAGGCCATTTTAGAACCAGTGTGTCACCAGCCTCCCACTAAGGAAAAAAACTAAGACATTCGAGGTGGAAATAGTTCTGCCTTGAGATTCTGCTTTTTCTTTTTTTCCAGCTTTGAAAACTGATCACCTGTCCCACCTCTTCTTGTTATCATTTTCCATAGGGAATGCTTTTCTGCAAGGGTTTAATTTCTCCCCCTATTGTCTTCGATAAGATGGTTTAATATTAGACAAGATAACTTTTAGGTACATACAGTATATGTAACGTCGTGAGTTGTTCAAATAACAAACTCCTGTATGAGGAAGCTTTGTCTTCAACCTAGTCCAACAGGGCTTGTTTTTTTGTGTTTTTTTAAGATTTTATTTGTCAGAGAGACAGAGTACAAGCAGGGGGAGTGGCAGAGGGAGAAACTGGCTCCCCGCTGAGCAGGGAGCCCGACACAGGACTTGATCCCAGGACCCTAGGATCATGACTTGAGCCGAAGGCAGACGCTTAACCGACTGAGCCACCCAGGCATCCCCCAACAGGGCTTTTTTCAAGAAGTGTTCATTCTAAAAAGGCAAGCCTCACTTTCTGGACCCAGGGGACAGGATGGCATAACAAGACCCTAGGTGAGACCTCCGTGGCAGTAATGGGTCGATGTGGGTGGGGAGAGGCACGGAGGGCACTGCTGTGTTGTATTAGTTGTCCAACCCTATGTAACAAATTGCCCCCGAACTCAGCACCTTAAAACAACAAACTGCTGATCTCACATGGTTTCTGAGTGTCGGGAACCCAGGTGTGGTTTAGCAGGCTTGGCTCAAGGTCTCTCGTGAGGCTGCAGCCAAGATACTGGCTGGGGTTGCAATCATCTCAAGGCTCATCTGGGGCTGAAGGATCCGCTTCCAAGCTCACCCACATGGCTGCTGGCAGGGCCCCTCAGTTCGTTAGCTGGCAGCCAAAGCTACTTGCCATGTGGGTCTCTCTCCACAGACTTCCTGAGTGTCCTCACAGCAGAGCTTCTCCCATAGCGAGTGATCCACGAGAGTATTCGCCCGAGACAGAAGCCTGTCTTTCCACAACGTGATCTTGGAAGTGACAGCCCATCACTGCTGCATTCCATTCATAAGTCCAGCCCACACTTCAAGGGGAGGAAAATGAAGCTCTACCTCTCTGAGAGGAATATCAAAAGAATTTGTGGACATATTTTAAAAACCACCACGTGTATGATCCAAGTTGCCTATATCCAGTTTGCTCTTTGGTCTATAGCAAAGGTCAGTACATTTTTTTCTGTAAAGGACCAGATAGTAAAATATTGTTTTAGGCATCGTGGGCCAGACTGTGTCTATTGCAACTACTTAACTCTGCCAATGTATTGCAAAATAGCCATAGGTAATACATAAGTGAGTGTGGCTTTGTTCCAGTAAGATTTTATTTACAAAAATATGCATGGGGCAGATTTGGCCATGAGCTATAGAGGTTACTGGAAGTCTGTTTCCTTGCCATCAGAATTCCAAAAGGAATTCATCCACAAGATGAATGAGCTGTAGCTTGAAATTTAATAGCGAGATAATAGGAAGACAGAAAGGCAAATGTGAGAGATTTAGGTGGAGAAAAACTTCAGGACATGGGATTCCAGTTGTCCTCTGGGAAAAAGGAAGAATTGGAATATAAAGGAAAAGAGCTGATTTGGTACAACATGAGACAAGACAGTGTCTTCGTTCCATTTAATCAATGAAGCGGAGATGAGACAAGAAATCTGAGAAGAGATGTACTCTAGACAACCAGAACCGGGGCGGGGGGGCTGGATGATAGCGTTCCGGTTCTGACGCAAGGTGTGAATTAAAGGACCCATCTTCACAAAGCTCCTCAGCTCCAAAGAGCCCAGAGTTCACCAGAGATGTGTGTGTGTGGGGGGGAAAGACTTGTGAGTCCCACAGATGGGGTCGAAGGGAGGAGCTGCTGGGAACACGTAGGAATAATGGAACTTCAGAGGGGAAGGGGTGGGGGCAAACATTTAATTTTGCACTATTCACAAATAAACTTCAAGTGATTAGTTTTAGCTAACATAAGGCTAAGCATCTTTAAGTTCTTAGACCTAATTTCCCCCTCCATGTTCTTTAGGTTTGGTTTTGGTTTGGTTTTGGTTCCTTAGGTTTCATTTTGCACATACGAACTTGTTCCTCAGGGCTGTTTATATTAAGCTTATATGACTGAGAGTCAAGCAGAGGCGGAGCTGAGAATCCCACTTTTCCTTAACAGTCACCTGCAATGGAACTTTTAACCTAAGATAGTTTCCTGCCTAAATTATATATCATCCTCAAGAAGGTGGTTGGTAAATCTCACCATTAAAAAAAGTTACATTTTACTTTTTTTTCAGCCCCAAACACAGCCATTAGTCATTTTTAAGTTAATCTTAAAGGTAAAATCTTAACAACCTCTTTGATGAGATGTGCTTTGGAAGGAACACTCTGCTGGTAAATTATTTCTCAAAGCGGTTTTGCTCTCAGGCAGTGGCCCGAGACCAAAATGGGGCCTATCATGACCCTATTGGGATAACTGGGCATAACATCAACACTCCTTTGTTCTGTTAAGGTTGTCTCCCTCTTATCCCGAATCTAAACCTAAATAATGAGTAAAAAATTAAAAAAAAAATTTTTGCTGCAGTTTTCTTTGCAAGAAATACCCTACTTCCTTTGAGGTGATGTCACTGACTTTAAACAAATTACTTCCATAAATAATTCCTGGGTATAAAATAAAGAGGTGGGGACAGTGTTTTCTCTCTTTAAGGTGCTCATAGCTGGGAGAGCAGTACAAAGACTTGGAACTTTAGTCATCCAGTTTCTTACCTTGTGATGGAAAGCATATAAATGACATGTCCAGAGGAAACCGGCTGTGGAAGTCTGATCCAGTCAGAGTCCCTCTAGTGCCAGAGATGCAGGTCAGGAATTCAGTGAGCACTGGATACCGCCATCACCCTGATCTGAGTCCATCTCTGTCAAGGTAAGATGCTAACAACCCAGTCTTTCCAAAGACATATGTGAACTATTCCAGTTTTACTAATAACTTTATTTAAATAAGACACAGGAACTTCTATACTGAAAAAATACAAAACAAAAGCCACACATTTCCTTGTGTAAAGCCATATTGTATGGTAACTCGAATACTGTTCAGCGCAGTGGCTAGAATTAAACAGTACAACTATATACAAAATTTAAACAATTTCTGACAAATTTCTACAGCTGGATGTAGGATACATTTGAGCTCAACAACTTCTGGGAAATTTACATGGCAAAGCATAAGCTTTAACACATTTGGTTCAAAACTTTAATATATGCTAAGAACAAATGTACAACACAATTAATATTTAGTTTCTCATGAGAAAATAAAAGCACATGTCACTATAAATACCGTACATCAGATTTCATCACCAAAAAAGCATTCAGTCCAACTTTCAGAAATTGATATTGATACTATTGCATCATATTTGGACAAAAGCAGAGCGTAAGA
Organism: Phoca vitulina; assembly: GCF_004348235.1. Classification (NCBI taxonomy): domain Eukaryota; kingdom Metazoa; phylum Chordata; class Mammalia; order Carnivora; family Phocidae; genus Phoca; species Phoca vitulina. The sequence continues at coordinate 58,068,366 of NW_022589707.1, forward strand.
TCAACACATTATGTAATGCTAAACCAGATATCAGAAGTTAATGGAGCTCATATTTATCTTACAGAACTAATAATTTTCTCCCTTTAACCATAATCTACAAAATATAGTATTTTCATCAAGGCCTGAGATTATTAGGGTTAAAGGTGTCTGCTGCTGAAGAGATTGTTTTAAAAGGTTCCCCTGTGAAAATGGCAAAAGTAAACTGAGTCCTTTTCCATGACAGTCTCCTACAATATAACACTGACTAATATAAAGGAGCCAGGATGCACCTTCAGGAGAGAATATTACTGCAAACTTTGGTGGAAAGAAGATAATTGGGATCATAACAAAATAATACATAGAATACATACACACACAAACATATACATATATATATATATCATTTCTTAAAAAAATCAATGGTGTTGCTTTCTTCTCTATCACCTCTTCCTTCTTCAGCCTCCTTAGAAAATAAAACCAAGAAACCCCGAGGAATGACTGAAGGGAACGTTTTGAAACGTCCCCGTGACTGTAGGCACCTTATTCCCCTAATTCTTAAGAAAACGGTGCCACACGCTGTAGGTACAGAAGAAACAACTCTAGGCTTTACTGAGCTAGAAGCAATGGAATAAAAATACGAAAACTTCCCTTTGCTTTTGGAGACTCTCTGTGCTGCAGAAAACGTTTGAGAGTTGGGCTCTTCCACTGACCACTCGGGATTATCTAGGGCTCTCTTCACACAACTTTGTTGAAAATTCAGGTCTGAGTCTGCAAGTTCAAGGCCATTTACTTGGGTTTTTGCTTTACTTTGCACATCTGAAATACAGAACCATCCGAGATACTGTGAGGAGAGGCCTGAAGAGACAGCCGCAAACTGCTGCTTTTCTGAGTCCCCAAACAGCCAGCTTCCCGTGCAGCATTACTTCTGAGACCCACACATTCTCTCTCCACATGAATGCAACTAATGCACCTCAACTGCTCGAGGAAAAACAATAACCAAAAGCGTGTCATTTGTAAACCCTCAAATTAAAGAACTTCCGAGAGAGAAACTGAACAATATGCCTTTAGCTGAAACAGCATTTCATGACGCTGATGGCCAACATAAACAGAAAATCTCACCCATCCCCTGTGAAAGTTCACTGTTTTACTGTTAAACCTAGACTTTCTTGTTGTTAAATTCCATCACACGCAATTGGAATGTTTATGTACAGTCTGGTACCGGAGACACTTTCTTTGCAACATTGTAAGTCATGAACTGAGCAACACCTGAACTTGTTTGAAAAAAAAAAAAAAAAAGCCACATTTACACATGTTGAAAAGTGAATTCAACAGTTGTTTTACTTGTAACCGCATGACAAAAATGATGTCAGACACCACAGATTTGCTGGTTCTCCTCATGTTCACCCATGTCCAGGATTATTGTTCTCCTAGGGTTGAATGCACTTCTTATTCTAAGAATGTGGAATGTAATGAGGAAAGGGAAATGCATAAAATAAGGAAAGGCAAAAGAGTGATGTTCCCTCTTTAGCTTTTTAGCTGTGAAATATTTAATATCCCAATATGATATACATTCCAAGTTACCTGAGTTTAGACTTCAACTGAAGTACCTGAAGCTAGGCCATAGGGTGGGCACTGTGCAACTGTTGTGGCCATTTATTATTATTATTTTTTTGCATTGTATGTATTACAGAAGTTAGAAACAAACACCTGGATCAATTGTAAACATAATCCTGAAGTACAGTATTTTCCATAGGACAAAACACAGCAAGACATTTTCTATTTAGACAGGCAACTTTTTGATATAGAGCTTATTTATACTGAAGAATTTGGAACAAAACACGGGACACAGTACTAATCTGTCAAACATACTATGAAATGCATAGTCTCCACTTAAAATGCTGAATGACACACACATTTTGCAAGCAGTACTGCTTTCCACAAAAACTGCTGAATAGGAGTTCCGTCCCTGCCAAGATCAGTGTTAAGAGATACTTTATGATGCTGAGAAGTATTCTGTTGGTGGTGGTGGTGGTCCGAAAGTCTGTCACTCCATGCAGATAAGATGTCTGAGGTCTAGTTCCTAATCCGTGAAGGGAGGGTAGAGGCCAGCTCCCCCTTTGCTTAGATGATCACGTAGTTCTGAGCAGAGATGTGCTCCTCGCCCTGCAGCTCCTGCAGGAGCGGCTGCTGCTGGGATGGCTGTTGGACGGAGGCCTCCAGGGCGCCCACCGAGCTGCTGTCATCAGAAAGAGACGTAAAGGAAACCCGGGAGGAGAGCTGCTCGACGGTCAGGGTGGCCAGGGCCGCGCTCTGGCCTGAGTTAGGAGAGTTCTTGAGCATCAGGTCGGAGGCAGGTAAGAGAGGGCCTAGAAGTTTTACAGGACAGAAAGCTGATCCGGTTGGGATGAAATTAACCTTGTTTTTGTCAGGACATGAAAAGAGAGGGGCTGAGATAGGCTGACGAGACCTAAAACCGTAAAACAAAATGACATTCACAATCACTAAAAGCTTCCAAGCTTTCTGACTTAGCTGGAGTTCTCTACAACAGCTACAATGTGAATGGCAGGGAATGAGTTAAGTGTACACAGAGGGGTAAACATCTTCCATAGCACAAGTCAGCTGGCAGACCAGGGACGTACACAGCACCAAGTGATATTTGAGACAAAAGGATTTTCAAAAGGACGGGGCAAATTTTTTCAGAGATCATTAGTTTGCTTTCAATCATTTAGGAAGATGGAAAAACCTCCTATGCTTTAGTTAAAGATTATGCCAGGTAGAATGACCTTTTCTGTTAAGGAAAAGTATAATGGGAGAGGGATTACCTAATCATGTATTTGGTTTTAAGCATTTTCTCCTCTTTCTGCATCACTATACATACTTCTAACAGATCAGAAAAAAAAGTTTCAGTAATTTCTCAAAGAGCCAGTCAGCCCAACAGAGCAGGGTTCTCAAGCCTTTCCTCCCTTCCCATTCCCAGGAACTAAGCCATCAACTCCTGCAATCCTGCAAGACCAGTCTCTGTCCCCTTCCAGGTCGCAAGAGTACAGCGGCCTCCCCCAGGCACCGCACTGGGACAAAGGGATGAGTGAGTCCAACAGCCACACAGCCTTTTCTTTTTTTTCCTGAGCCACTCTGCCAAGTATTTACAGCATGAACTTCGTTTCCTTTAATTTCTAATTTACGCACACTGAAATTTCAAAAAGAAAAAAAAAAAAAACCGTGCGAATGAGAAGTCTACATTAAACGAATACACATGCTAGATGTGTCTACAGGGAGACAAGTTAGTTTCCTTCTGGCCTGTGGGATCCTGTCATAAGGCCAGCCACACTTGGATATTAACTTTGCTGCTCAACGCCTTCTCGTTAGCCATCCAAATTAATAGAGCTTTTGAAAGGAAAATTTGTAGTGATTAAAAAATAGATCTTTTAGGTCGTAGGGATGAATTTCCAGGTTTCTTTGTACTAGCTTATGTATTTCCAGCACACAGGCTCCAGTTGTCCACTAAGATCCCTCCTGCCTATTCAATTCCCTTTTCATAATTTGGTTTTGAAACACATTATCAGCTGGATGGAGTAGTTGATTCATCTGTGATCAACTGGTCTCAGTAAAAAGCTTTACAGCTTTGCGGATCCCAGCTGATAGAAAAGACATTACTTACGCCATTTCCTCAAAGACCTTCACTCGCTCACATCCCTCTGGGGGCTCCCGTTTGAACATGTAGCTGTTGTTTGGTTTGGGAGATGAAGCGTACTTGGGTAACGGTGAGCTACTCCCACTGTCTGTAAATTTAAAGCAGTTATATTAACTAGTGATTGAAAGCTCTTTTAAATTAAGTTTGACTTCCAAACAAGCAGCCTTTTGCACAGTTTATCCACTATGGCCCCTCTGCTTCCACCACAGAGCTTCCTTTATTGCAAAGCTATTACTAACACCCTCATGTAGTACATTTCTTAGAAATAAAAGCTTCGATGCAACAGTAATCTGCCATACCACAAAACATAAAAGGAGGTTATTTTGGTCCAGAAACTGCATTTTGAATAAAGTAGAGCTATAATCTGGAAAACAAATACAGTAGCATGTATTTCAAAATGTAAATGAATGGGGTAATATGTATAAATCATGCAAAAGAATTATAAGAGATTATAATACAGGGTCCTCTAGGTTTTCTCACTGTCCCACCAATTTTAATTGAAAATTTTAGTATGTGGAATAATCTTCATTACAAACGTTCTTAGCAGAAACATCATATTTACTAAACACCATGAATAAATGTATGCAGGGGAAAAAGAGGTTTACAACACATAATGTCTTTTTCCCTTAGCCCACTATGAAGAATAAAATTTGCTCAGAATTTTGCCTTTAAAAGATCTATATAAAAGAATTTTTCCAGCAGTTTGTATTTTTGCTACTAGAAGCATGAGAAGTCTAAAAGCATCACTACCTAATGTGTTTTCTTCATATTTTTGACCAAAAAAAGAAAATGGTCTATTCATGAAAAGCCATAAAACCTATATGTAATTTCTCCCTTTCCTACCTGGCAAAGGATTTTGGAAATTCAAATCCACCAAAATGTGTCATTATCTTTGTAAGATGCCAAGTTGTAAAGTCAGTCACATACCTGTATAAATACAATAGTCCCATTTAAACAAATTCTGACTTAATGCAAAAAAAATCCCCACTGCTAAAATACTAAGCACATGATCTATTGAGATGTATGATTTTTATGTGTATTTTTGAAAGACAGCATTGCTACCATAATTACGCTTGTCACAATTTTGATGAGTTGCTTTAGTTTAGGCTACAGAACACAGCACAACATTCAGAATCTGAGTAATAGGGATGTTTTTATCATCATTAATGAACTATAATACATGCTTAGAAAGTAGACTCTTGAGGCACACTTGGTGTCTTTGGTGAATGATTCAAAGAGCATCTGTGTTAGTCTTGGGACTGGAGATGCGTGCTTACATTTAAATATGGCCATAATTCTGTGAAATCAGTGCCTACCAAATAACGAGGCCACACCACTGGGAAACCTAGAAAACCCCACAGTTTCTCTGTCACTGCTGTTATGGATATTCCTACGGATTATACACAGTCCTGTGGAAGGAAATGGGTCTTAGAATTAAGTTTGGTTTCTTCACGTGCCATTCAGATGTAAGGATTTTCTTAGATTAGACATTCATCTTACATTACTTAAACAAATGGGAGGCGGGAGGGAGAATATAATTTTCTCTCGTAGGTGGATGCAAAACATCATTAACCGGGCTAGAGTCTGAGTTTGCTGCTCTCTATTTGAGCAAGGCTAGACCGAAAAGATTGGTCCACAATCGAGTGGCGAGAACGAGGCCTTGAGCTCGGTGTAATACAGCCTGACCCCACTTTCCCATCCAAGCAGCAAGAAGGCCCGTAGAGGCCACACAAGACAAAGGAGAGGTGACGTGTGATGCCTCCGTGGAGCTTCCTATTGGTGACGGCAGTCCCTGGGGGAGGGCACAACTGGCCTGAAGCTGTGGGCTCAATGGCTGTGACAAGCCTTTTTGGACTATTGACGGGGGTGTGACCATGTCAGTGGTCGAGGACTCTCCCCATCAGCACGTCAGAAAAGTCATCTTGGCCATAGCTGCAGTCTTCTGGGCTCTACTTCTTTACTACGTCACTAGGCCGACCATAGGATTTCTCTGCTGACTCCAGTAATGGCTTCAAGGGCCTCTCCCAGAACTGAAAGCTAGATGTGAGTTGGACAATCTGTAAAACTGATTATCTTCCTATTGACATCTACACTAAATTAGTGTTTCTTCTTAAATGTTTTTCTAATTTCAGAGGTTTATTTTGAGAGTTTTACCCACTTAAACATTCTTGTTCTTTTTTGGGGGTGGAGGGGGTTGGTTAATGTTAAAAAATAAACATACTGCTATCCTAGAAAGATAGTATTCAATACTATTATCTCTCTTTGCCTCTTCAATTAAAAAAGTTGGGTTTTGTTGTTGAGGATATATATATGTAACATTTATTTGAAGGTTTGGTGGTCTGGAAAGACAAAGCTTGAAAAAAAAATTGAAACCATCAACCGATTTGTTCAATCTGGAGTTTTTTCCTCAGGTAAGTATGCAATCTGGTAGAGGACAAAGAGGAACAGGGAATGGAGACACCCCATCTGAGGTTTCAGCTCTGTCACTAGTTGTGTAACTTTGAACACAACTGCCTTTCTGAGCTTCTAGATAACTAAAGGAATTACCACCCCTAAATTCTGTGACATTTTTAATGGTTCTAACATACAAGGTATTTTTTTGCTTTACAAAATGGCATGATATAAAAACAACCCTCATAGGGGTGCCTGGGTGGCACAGTCAGTTAAGCGTCCGACTCTTGGTTTCAGCTTAGGTTGTGATCTCAGGGTTGTGAGATCGAGCCCCATATTGGGCTGTGCTCCGCACAGAGTCTGCTTAAAACTCTCTCTGCCCCTCCCCCCATACTCTCTCTTTCTCTCTCTCTAAAGTAAATAAATAAATCTTTAAAAAATAAATAAAAACAACCCACATGAACAACCTATTCTATCCATTCCAGACTTGGAGTCTAATTGATTCATTTGAAACTCTGTGTTGAATTTAATAAACATTTCAGTAACAACATAAATGTGAGGTAAGCATGCCTGCTCAGGAGATTCAAGATGAAAAATCTCACAGTAATCTTAATTCAATCCCTCTTGTTCACACGCATGGTAAATTTTCACATTCTGTTATCTCTCAGTAGGAAGTAACTAGACATGTAGTTCACATTAAGTGTTACTTTATGTTCTTACAACATCATAGCCAATGTCAATTAATAAAATGAAATGTAACAAATATGATTCTGCCTGTATTTATAACAGTCTTATCTATCTTTATAAAGAATCACCCAACTCTGAAAATCAGGAGTATGGAAATATTTTATTGGCTATTATAACAGATCATACTTACATATGTGTACCATATTTACCATTAAAATACAAGTAGCTTGTCAAATATTTTTAAACTCATGATAATGAATTAAAGCTTGGAAAAAATTAGAGACATTTTAAACAATGGAATTCCATATAGAAACAGTATTTTTTAAACTACATGTACTTTTATAGTTTAAGAGTTTTCTGAATTTCTCCTTATATATGGCCTTCATTATTTCTGGTATATTAAGTATGGTCCACAATTTCAGTATTAAAAAAATCGTATTATTCAGTTAAGTTATTCTGTGGGTAGGTATGTAAAATCTTTGCCATGGTTCTATTCTAGCCCGAAGTCTTTAGATGTGCTCTATCTCCTACTATCAGATCACTTTATCAAATTAAGTGAAATTAGTACTAAAACAAGCTATGTAATTATAGAGCAGCAGTTCTTAAGTCTGGTTTCACATTAGACTCATCAGGAGATGTTTCCAAAAATACCAATAAATACCACTGTCCAGACCTCATCCCTAAGATATTCTGATTTAATTAGTCTGGGGCTCCTCCCCAGCATGTGCTTCCCCCCCCTTTTTTTTAAAGCCCCCAGATGCTTTTAACGCAGAGCCAAATTTGAGAGCCAATCATGAAAATGTCAAAACACTGGTTTGGAGTCAGGCTACCTTGCGTGACTTCTACCAGGCCTGACACCATGACCTAGGAAAAGTCTGATCCCTTTTTTGATCTGTAAAATGGGACTAACCACTGATATGACAGCTATGAAAAATGTGTATAAAAGAATCAGGATAGTGCCTGAAACAGTGAGCTCTCAATAAATATGACTGTAACAGTAGAAAGAACACGTCATTCCTAGTTTGCAAACTTAAAATGGTGAACCATTCAGAAATTAAGCACCTATTCTACTTTCTCTCAGCAGAAGAGAAGAACGAGAAAGTTATTCTTAAAAGATCCACACATTCTACTTCTATTCAGGTGCATAAAGGTAAGATTCGGTGTCTGGTGGGGAGGCAGGGTAATATCTGAATACCAGATTCCCCAGGTTAGATTGCCTAGCATAAACTCTACCAGCTCATAAGGTCATCCTTCAGCATATAGAAATCTATTATCCTGAAATTCAAATCAATGTCTAAAGCACAGATTCTGTAGATTCCTCTACAAAGACCTAACCGGGAGAATGTCCTTCTTATTCTATCTTCACAGCAGAGTAAGAGCCTGGGTGAGTGAGGGTAGAGTTCCACCAAAACTATACTCAATGACAGATGAGGAACATAATGAAAAGTTAGCCAATAGAGTTAGATTAGAAATATGATTGACCAAATAGGACCTAAACAATTACCACTCTAGTATTAAAATTACTTCTTTTGCTTCAGGAAATGAAATTATCAGCTGTAGTGTGGTTCAATGGCCTAATGTAATCAGGGGAACACAAAACTGTATAGCCTTTCTTGGCAACAAATTTTGGAACCAGCTGTCATTACCAATTGTATTGAAAGTGTGTTCAGTTAACTCCAAGACCAAATTGGAAACAAGTAAGGAGAAAATCTGTCTTTTAGAAATAGTCTCTAAGGTGTCTCTAAAGTTTCAAAGTCAACCTGTTATGAGAAGGTTACAGAATTTCAGTAAAACAAGACATCAGTTGTCGTTAATAGCTCCCTTCGAGCAGCACACAATAAAGGGTAAGGAGGAAAAACTACCATCAGAACTTCACTACTTAGGTTTTTGAACTCTCTTTCAAACAAGATTGTGTTCTGAATACTGGGCTTGACTTACATTCCAAATGTTTGGTTCCATTAATTAAATATTTGTCATATGGGGGGAGGTGTTTTAATCACTTACTGTTCCCTTAGTATTCACTGAATTGATAACAATTTGTAAATTAAGCACACAAATCATAGCTGCTCCTTTATTTTTGTGTACTCACAATAAGTACAATCCTTCTTCCACAAACATAATCCTGATATGCAGAACAGGGCTTATTATTACCTCCAAATGTGACCTGGAGTCGTTGATATGCTAACTACTCACTCTGAATTTGACTATCTTGACATGGCAGTTAAAAATGAAAGCAAATTACTGTATTGAACATAGTCCTCAAACCAATTTATGGACTAAAATCCTGCCTCTTGTAAATATAAATCACAATGGCTATACTGAAAATAAATTTCAGATTATACAGAATATTTTGTATGTTGAAAAGTAAGGTTCTCAGGAAAATCATTCTGATATAATCTTAGTTTTCATACTCTTGAGCTTTTTAAATGGAAATATTTCCAGGGACATCAGTTTTCAAAAAACTAAAATACACTGTTCATATTAAATTGCTCCTAAAGTATCCTAATGGGGAAAAATAAACACTTCTAATAAATGTTTCACTCTAATTTTAAATGCTCACTTAAATATTTACTGAGCACTTAATTATGTGCAGAATAGAAGGCAAAGCAAAATGCTTTAAATGTTGTCTTACTGTATTAGGTAAAACTCAGTATTTACGTTCCCCCCCCCCCCCCAATTCTTGCTAAAGAAAAATGGTATTATAATGTCTTTGGGCAGAAACCAACATAGAATCTTAAACTTAGCACTGTTTTCTCCTTAAAGCCTGTTCCTTCTCTGATACTCAGTGCCTAATTAATGGTAGTAATCACCTTCTGCATCTCTCATACTAGAACTCTGTTAGAACCTCGCCTTTACCCTTCTTCACCTCATCTGTCCATCAGCCACCAGATGCTGCTGAGTCCTCTTCAGTCCCTGTCCTCCAACTCCTCTGTAGCCCCCAGTCTCGCTCTGTCCTGCACCTGTGGTTTCCCAGCTCAGGGCACAAAACAATCTGCTGACATGCAGGAATATGAGAACATTTATACATACTCACTTTCTATCTTTAAGAATAAGAAAGTATGCTTCGCTAGTATATGTATAGTTTGTGGATTGAATTAAATATATACATAACTTAGAAATATATGAACACATTAAACACTGCTGAAAGGGCGTGTGATAAACCAAGTTTGGAGACCACAGGACTAGGCTATTTAAAGAGCACCTTATCTTGTCCTTCTGCTGTCTCTCCACTTCTGTAGTTCCACCTGCGTGTGGCCCTTAAAGATAAAGCTGGTCATGTCCTTTAGCTGACAAAGCTCTGTGCTTGGTCCTTCATTTCTCTTCACAAGGCCTACAAGGCCTCTTATCAAACAGTGGCCTTTCTACCGTTCTCCCCTCACTGCTTTCTGCTCCCCACCATTCACCCCTGAGTTCCAGCCACACAGTTTCTGACTGTTCTCCACACACCAGGACCTTTCACAGCTGAAGGCCTGCATGAGGCTATTCCTCCTGCAAGGGCAGCAAGTAGTCGTATGAGGTTCCTACAGAAGATCACTGTTGGGCTCCAAAGAATTTAGGAAAGTGACTTCATTTTCTACGCCTCAGATTCCCCTTTCTTAAAATAACAACACTGTTCCTACTCATAGGATTGTGGTAATATTATAGATGACAAAAGTAAAATCACCTGAGCACATTTAATCACTGTAACAATCCTATGAGGCAGGTACCATCATTATCCCTAACTTATAGAGGAAAAAACTGAGATAGAGAGGTTGAGTAATTTGCCCAAGGACACGTGATTCAGTAATTGACTGAGCAGGGATTCAACCCGGCTGTACCCGAGTCGGAGCTCATTACCGTTAGGCTCTCTGTCTCACTAAGTTTTGATCTATCTCAACTCTAGTGCCCTCACTGGAGATATGAGGAGGGGACTAGATAGATGATCGATCACGTTCCTTCCAGTCTCACGTTCCATGCTTCTAACTAAAATCTCATAGCTCAGGTAACAGCCTCATTGGGCTTGCCTTCTATTAGTCTCACAAGGAGACACAGTGTAAGGAACGGCCTCTACGTGTTGATACTTCTTCTTAGAGGAACTCAAAAGATAACAGGGAGAAAATTAAATAGGTCCCCTTTTCCTCTACCTGATACCCTATTTTCTCCCCAGTCATGAACAGAGTGGAAGATGAGATGGATTTTAGCAAAGTTACTTCCTTTCACATCATTTCAATAGGGGAATTTGAACTTCATGGCTTCTTTTCCACCAAAGGCCCATCACTAAATTAGTATACTCTTAGTTGTTTAGTTCTGTTTACGGTCTTGTTTTTTTGGTGACAGTGGGGGAGGAGGACATTATCACACCCTTCCTGAACATTCAAAAGCCTAACACATACAATTTAATAACCTAAAGAAAAAGATACTGATATTCAACACAGCTATAAAAATATACCCTGAAAAATGGACATACCATAAAGAAAGGTCCTAAAGGAATACTCGAAAGACTCTCCACTAGGCACTACTCTGTGCCAGGCATTACCCTATTCGCTGAGGAGAAAGCAAGGAGCAAAATGAAGTTACCTGCTCCTACTGGAGCTTATATTCTGGTAAATAGATAATAGAAGATTAAGTGAAATATATATATGCAGGCATGTTAATAAATTTTGGTTTGTTTCTATTCTAGACTCTGGGTTGTAACTACTAGAACTGAGATGCATACTTATTAATTAGTTTTGAATTATAAGTAATTACTCATCATCCATAGACCGCTAGCACAGCATCTGCCATCAGGGCAACGGTGAACATTTTCTAAAGAGGGGAATAGGCATTTATTGGATGCTTCTTATGTGCTGTCAGACAATGGGAATATATATGATTTTACATATTATCTTGAAAGAGAGAATCAGGGAGATGATGTTAGGGACAGGATTCTAGAATAGGTCATCATTAACCTATAGAATAATTCCAGTGTTGTATCTCTATACTCTTTGGGATTTTACCAAGAGGTTCTTCTAAGATAAGGCATCCTAGAACATCTCCTCCTATACATGAGGAGATTCTTTTGATAGAGAAAACAGACTCAGGCTCAAAAGCAGTGATTTTAAGATGTAGTGGCTAAAAGCAGTATATCCAACATATTTATTTTCACAGAATAAACACAAAGAGTACCACAAAATCTCGGCTGATTGTAGGCTCTCTAGAAGATAGAGGGTTAAAGTCTGTTAAGGGCAAAGGTCAAAGAAGAGCCCTAGAGATACATGAGCCCTAGCGATAAATGCAAATAGAATTAAAATGTATGTAGAAAGGAATAAGATGATGTCAAAAAGAGTCTCTTTCAAAAGTCTGACTAGGGGCGGCCCTGGACCCAGAAAAGACAAGATAATACTTTATTTTTTTCTCCCCTACAACCAACGGATACTCAGTCCTAACACCCAAAGTTTAAGAATATTAATATTTATGAGTTAATCACAGTATGAGGTAAATAGGCCTTGGGAAACTCCATCCACATAACATACGTTGTTCTTGTGGGAAAATTCAGTTTAAGTTCCAAGTACCCAATTTATGGACTCTTGGAATATGACGGTTAGTAGCTGGCCTGAGTAGAATGGTTTAGTTGACTTCATGATTAGAATAATCAGTGTTTCCACAATATCTTGCAAAATTGCAGAAGGTAGAACAACTGCCTAAGCAAACTGTGCCAAAGATCAACTCTAAGTGGCGGGTTCATGTCTTGAGCTTGTGGCTCGCCCAGCTCCACTCTGGCCACCATCAGGAGTGCTGGCAGAGCTGCTAAAAGAATATTCTGATGCTGCCATCTGTATTATATAAATGACTATTTTCCTCCTTGCATTTTGGGTATGATAATGTAAAAAAAATTTAGGCTAACTCTTAGGGTATATTCTGAGGATGTCAAGATGAGAGCTCTTATTCTGGATCCTGAATTCTCCACATGGACCATAATGTAGGAACTGTGGTGGGTACTAGGTTAGTTAGCCTGACAACTTTATACATGTGACCAGGCTGCCTTCAGTCTTTAGGTCACTGGGAAAACCTAGCAAAAAAAGAAAAAAGAACAAAGAAATCCCAAGCCTGAAAACAGTCTCTTAATGGCTGGACCTTTCTCAATAGTCAGAGTGTTTTTGTCTTGGCACTGCAACTGAAATAGCCAAAAAAAAAAAAAAAAACCAATATACTAATCAACTGAAATTATTTTATAGGTCCCAAATTGTACATGGTTCATGGAAAAGAATATATGTTAGGAATAGGAAGAAGTATTGTTATCAAAATCAGAAAAAGGATAAGTATGTCACAGATGAGTATTAGAAAACTAATGAGCTCACCAGCACATCACTCATGAGAGCATGTATTCACAATGGCTACCCCTTCCCCTCTCGAGCATGCCTATCCAGGGGCCTAACAATGTCTGAGCTAGCTATTCTACCACAGAAAAAGTTTCTCTACAGGAACTGCAGAATATGAAGGTACTCCAAATATATTCGAGTTGATTACAAAATTACAGTATCAATGCTGTTTTCATAGTTAATAATACAAACCTATTCAAAATCTATAGTTCCATTTTTTTCTTTACTGTAAAATGCAAATTATAAGAATGAGTATCTTTAAAAAACACAAAATTCAGACTGTACATAGAGAAGTAATGAGTCAGAGACTATTTCTATAGTTTAAATGATCTAACATATGTAGGTTTCAGAAACTATAAAACTAACAACTCCCTCTTTAGTACCTTTGGTATTCTAAACCTACTTGTATAATAGTGTATTATTTGTTTACATTACTATTATTCTATATTAGACCATAAATTCCTTAAAAACAGATTTCACATCTTATTCATCTCTATTTTTCCACTCTCTAGTGGAGTACCTGACATATAGTCCATGTTCAACAAATGTTTCTTAAGCTGGAAAGTTAAATACATAAACCTCCATTCCTGATCCTAAAATCCATACGTGTGTGTACGTATAGACATACATGCATATATGAGAGACAGATGTTATTTTAATTTTTTCTTCATAAAGAGGGGACTTGATTTATTTAAGAACTAGAAAGTTCACATTGTAATATAAGGTCACCTATTTTTCCAGGGAACAGTAACATCAGCTTAATTTTAATCACAAAGTAATGTTCAAAGCTAAATATGGTCAATATGTTAAGAAACTAGTGTCTTAATTCCCAAGCTGAAATAGTCTTGTAGAAAACAGAAAAATGTCTAAAATGATTCTGAGATCTCCATAATTTTTACAGAGATTTTTAAAAAGTCACAATTAGCCACACCCAACACAATTTATTGTTTACTATGGACGAATGGTTGTGCTAAGTACTTTGCTACAATATCTCGTTAACCCCAATAATGATATGAGGTAGGTATTATCACCCCACTTTACTAAGAAATATTTTTTTAATTAGGAAAAAAACTGTTGGGTCTTAGAGATGAGCTGGACCAATGTTCTCATTTTACATCAAAAAAAAAAAAAACAAGAGGAACATAAGGGAAAAAAAATTTGTGTGATGCGGGCAGATATCTGGTATGGAAGAATAAAAAGACATAGAGGAAAATATACAAAAAAAGGAAAAGTCTTAGAAAAAGGTCTAACTTATCTAAGAAATGGTCAGAATTCAGATTATTACACTATCTTGAAGAGACACCTACATTCCTATGTTCATTGCAGCATTATTCATAATAGCCCAAAAATGGAAATAACCTAAGTGGCCCTCGGTGGATGAATGAAGAAAATAAACACACGTGCACACGAACACACACACACACACACACACAGGAATGTTATTCAGCCATAAAAAAGGAAATCCTACCATTTGTAACAACATGAATAGACCGAGGGCATTATGGTAAGTGAAATAAGTCAGAGAAAAATACTGTATGATCTCACTTATATGTGGAATCTTAAAAACATCGAACTTATAGAAATAGAGAGTAGGATAGTGGTTAATCAGCCAGGGGCCAAGGATAGGGGAAGATGACGAAGAGTACAAACTTTCAGTTATAAGATGAATAAGTTCTGGGGATCTAAGGTACAGCATGGTAACTCTAGTTAATAATACTGTATTGCATACTTCAAAGCTGCTATGAGAGTAAAACTTTAATGTTCTCACCATAGCAACAACAACAAAATGGTAATTACGTGAGGTGAAGGATATGGTAACTAACCTTATTGTGGTAAACATTCTGCAAATCTATACATGTATCAAATCATTACACTGTACCCCTTAAACTTACATATGTTCTATGTAAAAACATATACTGGCTTAAACTTGGATCTAAGTGAGTACCTTTTCTGAAATGCAGAAACCATGTATTTACCTGCCTTACTGCATATTGGCACACAGAGGCCCCGAAGGCAATCTCACAAACAGTTAACCAGAGTGGAACTCACTCATCACCTTCCTAATACACTTCCTTTTTGGTTCAGTGTCTCTCAGTTATCCACAATATTAAACTTAGAAAGAAGAAAACAAAACTCAAGAAATTAACTGCCTAGCCCTATTATTACTGCTATTTTTTTACTTTTCCCAACTACACGTACTAATAAATAGCAAGAGTGGTCAACCTGAACTGCACTTATCCTTTCTACTGATATAACAAACACAGAATACAGGTTTTGGAATCAAGACAGACCTGTCTTGCCATTTACCACCTGGGTAGCCTAAAATAAATAACTATTCTTTAAATATTTCCAATGACCTTCAAAATCCTATGAGAAGAAAGGTGTCTTCTTGTTTGTTTAACTGTGAAACATCCATAGTATATGTTACGAGGAAGTGACTAAAGGTGTTTGCGCCAGTAGGATGATGCCTCAGTGAAATCAAGGTTCCCTCGTCTGACATTCTATGATCTATCAGGACTTCCCACCTGAAGCAGAGATGCCTGTGGTACTGCCTTCAAGGCATCCGTAATGGAGACAGGAAGTGCACAAGGCTTGTCAATCAGGAAAGGGTGAAAAGCAAGCAGAGAACGGCTGAGATCCACCACAGAAAGAAAAGCAGAAGACAAAGTCCAAAGTAACTTCTATTTAACATCTCAGCAGAGTTAGGCATAATGATGAGTGAAAGAAGCCAGACACAAGAATACACATGCACCATCCCATTTCTGTTAAATACAGTAACATGGGAAAATTAAATTATGGTGGTGGAAATCAGAACAGTGGTTACTTCCAGATGGAGAGGGGAAGGGGGCCCGAGGGAGCCTTCTGGGATGCTAAAAATGTTCTGTATCTTCAGCTAGGTAGTAGTTTCGTGAGTGCATACATATGTAAAAATTCAATGGGCTGAGCACTTAAAATCTGGCCATTTAAATGTAATAATACCTCCAAATAAAACAAATGAAGGGGAATGACAGTCATATGAGGACAAGGACCACAAAAATCCTATAAGATTCTGTAACCTTTACGTTTTTAAGTTTTAAAAGTCTGGTCGCCTATGGTGGATTTCTCTATGGCGAGAAGCAGTAAATGTGTGATACGTTTAGTGTTTCTTTGGAAGTAGCTAGGGAGGTAGAAGCTGGGCTATCTTTGCTGCCTTCTGTGTCTGGGTCTGAGAGGGCCAGCAACTGAAAGGAGAGAGTAAGTGGTGGCCAGGTGCCGGACACAGGGACAGGAGAGTCAGGGGAGACAGCTGAGGCCTGACAAGCAACAAAAATCCCAGAGGTGCTGCACTCTCGGTGGAGTTAGTTAATAATTCTTTTACATACCCCAACAACACTTGATATCTGGTAGGTACTTATCAAACTTTACCTACTTGGTTAAAAATATCCCCATCCTTCCAACAGAGTATCCAGAAATTACTTCCTCAAGTCGATCTGGGATGACAACATCTACCGTTAGGCATGCGCAGTATAACCTCTACCACAAGCATCATCAGCTCGGACAATACGGAGGCAAGCCCTGTGTGTTATAGGGTATAACGCTGTGTGCACTCCATGGGATAGCTTTCATCAGCCGTCAGAACCATGCGCTGCGCTCCTCTGACACATTTATGGAAGATGTTTGTGAGAGTCACAAAGAAGGGGGCACGGGAAGCCAATGAACGAACCTACATTAACCAATCCTTTACGATCCCACCCTTCCACCAAAGGAAAAAAGGGATGTAATGGTCTGAGACGGAGAAAATTTAACGAGCACGGCCCTACAACGAACCGTCTATCTAAGCGGGTGATTCCCTTCTCACCTTTATCACGCTCATAGAGCAAGTCTTCTGTTGAGCAAGGGCTACCATCCTGGGACCCGGGGGGACAGAAGGGGGAGACACAAGGTGAGTGGCTGCTGCAGCTACTGCTGCGCTCCTGCACCGAGGGCGTCTGGGTGTCGATGCTGCGCGTGCTGCTGCTCCGGCAGTGGGCGGGCAGCGGGGCCCTCCGGCCGTCCGGGATCTCCACGGGCTGGAAGAGAAAGAGGCGTCACGCGTGGGAGCGCCAGGGCGCACGAGCAAAGGGCCTACAGGGGACGCGGCACGTCGCACAGCCCGGCCTTTCACCTTCCACGACCACCTCGCCACGGCCGGGCTTCAGACAATAAAGACACCAGTCTCCTGTCCGATTTCTGTACGCTGCCTCGACTGAGCGAGAAGTTTCCTTCTAGCCACTAAGGAAGGATAAGCTGTCCTACAAATTCCATAGCTCTCTGTAGGTACCCGAGGCTAGCCCTTCCCATAACGCTCCTGGAGGGTAGGGGAGTCCCCAGCGCCTACCACCGTGTCTGGCCCAGGCAGACATCCATCCAACAAACATGTGCTGCGCCAAGTGCTCGAACTGCAAGAAGTCACTCGGACTTGCTAGTAGGAAAAGCAGAATCGCATACTCGCAGGTAGAGATTTTTCTGTCTGTTCATTCTTTATATTTTTTAGAGATCAGAACAGAACCATGTTTTCCACTTCCTTTACAGATTACCCAAAATTTCTAATAAAGACATTTATTCTATTACTATTCCATAAAGGATGTTAATGTAACCCAAAACAATTCTACTGTTTTGGTATCCATCTATGTAGGATGACTCATAATTTGGCTTGGTTCTAATGCATTGTTCTGCGCGGCAAAAATAAGAAATAGAAATGAAACTATAATCACAGAAACATATATTTTAGACCCGAAGAGACCGTAGAGCTCATTTTTTCAGCCTCCTTACAAATAAAGAACCTACAGCTTAGTGCAGCTGATGTCATGCTGATTACATGGCCTCAGGGCTTCTGTCACAGCGGACCCTCCCTACTCTGCTTCGGCTGTAAAGATAAATCTTACTCCATTTTCCCAATCTGCCTACTAACAAAGTTCAATGAGTAAAATTCTATATATTAATCACTTAAAATATTTTGTTCTTATATAGGCAAGATTGCAAGGCTAAGAAAAAGTACCAATATATTCCTATACTCTTAGTTTATTTACAACTTATTTTCACTATTTACTGTTTTTACTCTGAGCTTTGTCATTTCAGAGTTTTCAGAAACACTGTCAGAGAGAAAAATGGAGTAAGATAAAATTAGGCAAGACTCAAGATGGATAATTTTTTCTATAACAAATAATCAAGTTAAGTGAAGGCTGAAACCATTAACTACTGAAATACAAACTGCATTTATCTACACAATGCTATTAAACCAAACCTATAGCATCGTCACAACCTGACAATGACTACTCTACTATAAAAAGAATATTCAATTATGTAAATATTAGTTCATTTTGTAAACAAATAAAAAAGTAAAACTTTCCAATTAAGGAAAGATATATTCCCAAAGGAATATTACTTTACTTGGTCAAATGCTAAGAAAACGTTACTTTATTTAAATTTTTTTCTTTCATTAAAATAAAGTTAGATTTTAATTACAACTCTGTACTAAACCTTAGAATGAACAAAGAATAAATCATTGGTGCAGGTGTTTTTGGACAAAATTGCATAGCAGTATAAGATGTGTGAAGTTCCAGGGTAACCCATGAGCAAAGGGCATTTTCAAAAATGTATTTGAGGACTTCATGACAGAACTGTTTCTTAAAATTTAGATATATAAGTCAAGGAAAATGTTACTTTTTATAAAAGCGTCAGTAATGTTAATCAGTAAAAGAATGATGTATAGATTTGTAGTTAAAATACTTAAGAATCTGAGTTCTCTTTCATTTGTGTCCTTTTTGATAAACACAGTCTTTCTGTATTCCTTTTTCTTAATCTATAACAGTAATATATATATCCATTTCCTTAACCAACTTGTTTTGTTGGAAGGTTACAAGAATTATAAGAATGAAACAGATTTTTAAAAACAACTATTCATACAAAATAACAATGGGAAATATAAAGGCTTAGAACACTGATACACTTAACAGGACAATTTTCTTTTTTTAGCTCCTGGCAGGTTCACTAATGGTGACATTTTGTTTATTAAAACTTTGGGGCACACTTAATTGTCAATCTAAAAAATTCTAAAAATCAATATTTTAGTTATAAGTGTGAAGGTTACCCTAGAGTAATTCTGAAATGGCTACTATGAAATTAGAGTACGACTTATTTAAAAGCAGAACATATATATATAAAATTTTATTTATTAAGTATAATGTACATTAAGTAAAATGTACATTAGTTTCAGGTGTACAACATAGTGAATTGACAACTCCATACATTATGAAATGCTCACAAGTGTAGCTACCATCTGTCACCATATAATGCTATTATAATACCACTGAGTATATTCCCTATGCTGTACCTTTCATCTCTGTGACTTACTCGTTTGTTTTTTTTTAAAGATTTTTATTTTTCAGAGAGAGAGCCAGCGCACAAGCAGGGGGAGCGGCAGGCAGAGAGAGAAACAGACTCCCCACTGAGCAGGAAGCCCGACATGGGGCTCCATCCCAGAATCCTGGGATCATGACCTGAGCCGAAGGCAGATTCTTAACTGACTGAGCCACCCAGGCGTCCCTGACTTACTGGTTCTATAACTAGAAGCATAGACCTCCTAATCCCCTTCACCCATTTCACGCATCCCCCTCCCCCCTCCCCTCTGGCAACCACCAGTTTGTATTTATGGATCTGTTTCTGTTTGCTTGTTTTGTTTTTTAGATTCCACATATAGGGGAAATCATAAGGTATTTGTCTTTCTCTGACTTACTTCACATAGCATAATATTCTCTAGGTCCACTCATTTTGTCACAAATGGGCAAAATCTTATTCCTTTTTATGGCTGAGTAACATTCCATCGTGTGTCTATTATATAATTATATATGCTTTTCGTATATTTTATTTTATGTATTAAGTTTATACATATTTAAACACACACACACACCACATCTTCTTTATCCATTCACCTATCAATGGACACTTAGGTTGCTTCTATATCTAGGTTATTGTAAATAATGCTACAATAAGCAAAGGTGTGCATGTATCTTCTTGAATTACTGTTTTTGTTTTCCTGAGGCTATATTAGTAAGTTTTCTATCCTAGTACAGTTTTGTTTTGAAGTTCTTAAGGAATCAGCAAATATGTTACAGATTCTTTCATCCTCAAAAAATTAGATTTTTCACTAAAGTGAATTTTTTTGGAAAATTTCATTTCCTTACATTTAATGCTTTTAAACATTACTTAATGTATTAAGGAAACATTTTAATGATCAACAGCTAAGAGACAGCATAATTTCCAAAGAGCTCCTTTATAGTATGGTAAGTACAAAATAGAATGTTAACATGAAACATCTAGGAAGAATAAATGGCACAAATTTTTGGTAAGATAATTTTAGCAATATTCATCAAAATTTAAAACATACAAATGTTTTGATCCACCAATTTCACAAGAGTACATGTTTTCTAAAGCACTGCTTCTGATAAGAAAAACTGGAAACAATCTAAATGCCCATCGACAGAGGACTTCTAAGTTATGGTACTTCATACAATGATTCACTAGATATTAGAATACACACACATATCAGGAATGATATACAAGATATTTCCCATAATGCTCATATCTGCTAAGCAATACTGAGAGTTGAAAGAAAGTCTTACTTTTTAATTGTATAAATATAAAATTGAACTGTTTGGATTTTGAAATTAAATCAGTTTTAAAACCTGCACATTACTTAAAGGAAAGACACACATTTGATATAAATTAAATCATTATTTTGGTTCCCCCCCAAAAAAATCACAGGGGTAATTAAGTCAAAGGCTACTTGATGTTTTCTTTTGTTGAGTATACATTTAAGATGTGGTCAAATATAGGTTCACAATGCAGTAGTGTCCAGATTTCTTTTCTGGGACATAGGTAATTTATAAAGCATTTTTGGCAAATTCAAAATGGTTCAATGACCTAATCATAAGGGAAGGTTAAACTAAAAAACTCTTAGAAAAAAACACAAGTATCATTATGACCTGAGATTAGGCAATGGTTTCTTAAATATGACATCAAATATACAAATAACAAAAGAAAAACAACAGGAGTTCCTGGGTGGCTCAGCCAGTTAACCGTCTGCCTTCAGCTCATATCATGATCCCAGGGTCCTAGGATGGAGCTCCCTGCTCAGTGGGGAGTCTGCTTCTCCCTCTCCCTCTGCCCCTCCCCCTGCTTGTGCATGCTTGTGCTCTCTCTCTCAAATAAATAAAATCTTTAAAAAAAAGAAAAAAAAACAATAAATCAAACTTTATAAAAACTGAAAAAGCGTTTGTTTCAAAGGACATCATCAAGAAAGTAAAGAATGAAAGACAACCCACAGAATGGGGGATATTTTCAAATCATACATCTAATAAAAACTTATCTAGAAAATAAACTTCATAAAGAATTTCTACAATTCAATAATAAAAGGACAAATAATCCAGTTTTAAAATGGGGCAAATGATCTGAATGGACCAATTTCCAAAGAAGATATACAAATGGGGGGTAGGAGACCTGGATTTCGTCTGGTCCCAGGAATTCAGCTAGATAGGGATCAAACCATTCTGAACACCTACAAACTCAACAGGAGATCGAAGAAAAGAATAGCAACAACTCTATAAACAGAAAAGTGACCACTTTCTGGAAGGTAGGACGTGCGGAGAAGTGAATCCGAGGCAATATTCAGGAGGATAGACGGCGGGGGAGGGGGCCTCCGTCGGCCGCTTCTGGCAAGTGAGAGAGCCTCGGAGCACAAAATCGGAACTTTTAGAAGTCGGCTCTGCTGAGGGATGTCACTCCGGTGGCTAAGTGGGGGGTGAAACCCTCGTGGGACAGTGTGGTCTCAGGACCCTCGGGGTCACAGAAAGACCGGGGGTGCCTGAGTGAGGCAGAGCTCCCAGGTATCGGAGCAGGGAAGCCAGCTGCAGAGACGGGAGCCAAGGCGCGGGCTCTCAGCTCGGGGTTGCCATAAACTGTGATCCGCGGCACAGTCCGGCCACTGCTCCTCCAGCAGGGACCCAGCAAGTGACAGATCCAGGGAGACTCCCTTTCTCCCCCAGGAGGAGCGGCGCGGGAGCGCACCGCAGGACTCTGCTGGGTTTGGAGACTCTACACGGGGTCATGTGCCAGAGATAGAAATGCTCGGTCACAGGCCAGGTGAGCACGGAGTGCGGCCGCAGACAGGGAGACGGAAGTGATTAAATGCTTTTCTCTGGGGGCTCACTGAGGAGCGGGGCCCCGAGTTCTCGGCTCCTCTGGGGCGGAGATTGGGAGGCCGCCATTTTCACTCTCGGCCTCCAAAGCTGTACGGAAAGCTTGCAGGGAACAAAAGTTCCTGAGAGCAAACCCGAGCAGATTACTTAGCCCGGACGGCAAGGGCAGGGCAATTCCGCTCCCGCAAAGAAGTTTGGGAACCACGGCGACAGGCCCCTCCCCCAGAAGATCAGTGAGAACAGCCAGCCAAGACCAAGTTTACCGATCAATGAGAACGGCAGAACTCCAGCGCTAGGGGAATACTGCACATAGAATCCATGGCTTTTTTACCATGATTCTTTAGTCTTTCAAAGTTAATTTTTTTTTTAACTTTTTTTTTTTGAATTTTTCTTTTTCCCTTTTTCAACCAACATCTTATCAATCCTTTTTTTAAAAAACATTTTTATTTTTCATTTTTAGAGTCATATTCTATCCCTTCATAGTAGTTACCCTTATTTTTGGCATATATATATATATATATATATATATATATATATATATATATATAAGTTGTTCTCTTTAAAATTTTGAGATACAGTTTCTTTTTTTTTTTTTTTAAAGATTTTATTTACTTATTTGACAGAGAGAGACACAGTGAGAGAGGGAACACAAGCAGGGGGAGCAGGAGAGGGAGAAGCAGGCTTCCCGCGGAGCAAGGAGCCTGATGCGGGGCTCGATCCCAGGACCCTGGGATCATGACCCGAGCTGGAGGCAGACACTCAATGACTGAGCCAACCAGGCACCCCAAGATACAGTTTCTTCTAACAGATCAAAATATACTCTAAATCTCTAGTGTAAGGCTTTGTTCTAGTCTCCTGCCTGATCACATTCTCTCCTTTTTTTTTTTTAAATCCTCTTCTTTCTTTTTTCAAACAACTTCTTATCAATTCCTTTCATAAAATTTTTTATAATTTTCATCTTTACAGTCATATTTCATCCCTTCGTCATATCAACCCTTATTTTTGTACATATGTAAGTTTTTCTTTCTTTAAAATTTTGGGAGGCACTTTCTTCTAACAGACCAAAATACACCCAAAATCTAGTGTGTGGCACTGATCTATGTACCAGCCTGATCATATCTGATCATATTCTGTTTTTGTTTGCTTTTATCTTTTTCTTTTTTCTTTCTTTCCCTTTCTTTTCCCCCGGCTTCAGGTCTTTTCTGATTTGTTTAGAGTATATTTTCTGGGGACGTTCTTACCCTGTTAGCATTTTGTTCTCTCATTCATCTATTCTCCTCTGGATAAAATGAAAAGACGGAAAAAATCACCTCAACAAAAAGAACAAGAGGTAGTACCGACTGCCAGGGACCTACTCAATACAGACTTTAGTACGATGTCGGATCTAGAGTTCAGAATCATGACTTTAAAGATACTAGCTCGGCTTGAAAAAAGCATGGAAGTTATTAAAGAAACCCTTTCTGGAGAAATAAAAGACCTAAAATCTAACCAAGTCGAAATCAAAAAGGCTATTAATGAGGTGCAATCAAAAATGGGGGCGCTAACTGCTAGGATAAATGAGGCAGAAGAGAGAATCAGTGATATAGAAGACCAAATGATGGAAAATAAAGAAGCTGAGAAAAAGAGAGATAAACAACTACTGGATCACGAGGGCAGAATTCAAGAGATAAGCAATACCATAAGACGAAACAATATTAGAATAACTGGGCTCCCAGAAGAAGAAGAAAGAGAGAGAGGGGCAGAAGGTATATTGGAGCAAATTATAGCAGAGAACTTCCCTAATTTGGGGAAGGAAACAGGCATCAAAATCCAGGAGGCACAGAGAGCCCCTTCAAAATCAATAAAAATAGGCCAACACCCCAACATCTAATAGTAAAACTTACGAGTCTCAGAGACAAAGAGAAAATCCTGAAAGCAGCTCAGGAGAAGAGATATGTAACCTATACTGGTAGAAACATTAGACTGGCAACAGACGTATCCACAGAGACCTGGCAGGCCAGAAAGGACTGGCATGATATATTCAGAGCACTAAACGAGAAAAATATGCAGCCAAGAATACTAGATCCAGCTAGGCTGTCATTGAAAATAGAAGGAGAGATAAAAAGCTTCCAGGACAAACAAAAACTAAAGGAATTTGCAAACACGAAACCAGCCCTACAAGAAATCTTGAAAGGGGTCCTCTAAGCAAAGAGAGAGCCTAAAAGCAACATAGACCAGAAAGGAACACAGACAATATACAGTAACAGTCACCTTACAGGCAATGCAATGGCACTAAATTCCTATCTTTCCATAGTTACCCTGAATGTAAATGGGTTAACTGCCCCAATCAAAAGACACAGGCTATCAGATTGGATTAAAAAACAAGACCCATCGATATGCTGTCTGCAAGAGACTCATTTTAGACCCAAAGACACCCCCAGATTGAAGGTGAGGGGGTGGAAAACCATTTACCATGCTAATGGACACCAAAAGAAAGCTGGGCTGGCAATCCTTATATCAGACAAATTAGATTTTAAACCAAAGACTGTAATAAGAGATGAGGAAGGACACTATATCCTCCTTAAAGGGTCCATCCAACAAGAAGATCTAACAATTGTAAATACCTATGCCCCTAACATGGGAGCAGCCAATTATATAAGGCAATTAATAACAAAAGCAAAGAAACACATCGACAACGATACAATAATAGTGGGGGACTTTAACACCCCCCTCACTGAAATGGACAGATCATCTAAGCAAAAGATCAACATGGAAATAAAGACTTTAAATGACACACTGGACCAAATGGACTTCATAGATATATTCAGAACATTCCATCCCAAAGCAATGGAATAAACATTCTTCTCTAGTGCCCATGGAACATTCTCCAGAATAGATCACATCCTAGGTCACAAATCAGGTCTCAACCAGTACCAAAAGATTAGGGTCATTCCCTGCATATTTTCAGACCACAATGCTTTGAAACTAGAACTCAATCACAAGAGGAAAGTCAGAAAGAACTCAAATACATGGAGGCTAAAGAGCATCCTACTAAAGAATGAATGGGTCAACCAGGAAATTAAAGAAGAATTTAAAAAATTCATGGAAACCAATGAAAATGAAAACACAACTGTTCAAAATCTTTGGGATGCAGCAAAGGCAGTCCTAAGAGGAAAGTATATAGCAATACAAGCCTTTCTCAAGAAACAAGAAAGGTCTCAAATACACAACCTAACCCTATACCTAAAGGAGCTAGAGAAAAAACAGCAAATAAAGCCTAAAGCCAGCAGGAGAAGAGAAATAATAAAGATCAGAGCAGAAATCAATGAAATAGAAACCAAAAGAACAGTAGAACAGATCAACAAAACTAGGAGCTGGTTCTTTGAAAGAATTAACAAGATTGATAAACCCCTGGCCAGACTTATCAAAAAGAAAAGAGAAATGACCCAAATCAACAAAATCATGAATGAAAGAGGAGAAATCACAACCAACACCAAAGAATACAAACAATTATAAGAACATAGTATGAGCAACTCTATGCCAGCAAATTAGATAACCTGGAAGAAATGGATGCATTCCTAGAGATGTATCAACTACCAAAACTGAACCAGGAAGAAATAGAAAACCTGAACAGACCTATAACCACTAAGGAAATTGAAGCAGTCATCAAAAATCTCCCAAAACACAAAAGCCCAGGGCCAGATGGCTTCCCAGGGGAATTCTACCAAACATTTCAAGAAGAATTAATACCTATTCTTCTGAAACTGTTCCAAAAAATAGAAATGGAAGGAAAACTTCCAAACTCATTTTATGAGGCCACCATTACCTTGATCCCAAAACCAGACAAAGACCCCCTCAAAAAGGAGAATTACAGACCAATATCCCTGATGAACGTGGATGCAAAAATTCTCACCAAAATACTAGCCAATAGGATACAACAGTACATTAAAAGGATTATTCACCACGACCAAGTGGGATTTATCCCTGGGCTGCAAGGTTGGTTCAACATCCGCAAATCAATCAACGTGATACAATACATTAACAAAAGAAAGAACAAGAATCATATGATCCTCTCAATAGATGCAGAAAAAGCATCTGACAAAGTACAGCATCCTTTCTTGATCAAAACTCTTCAGAGTATAGGGATAGAGGGTACGTATCTCAATATCATAAAAGCCATCTATGAAAAACCCACAGCGAATATCATTCTCAATGGGAAAAACTGAGAGCTTAACCCCTAAGGTCAGGAATGTGGCAGGGATGTCCACTATCACCACTGCTATTCAACATAGTA
The DNA here is from genome assembly GCF_004348235.1 of Phoca vitulina. Taxonomy (NCBI): domain Eukaryota; kingdom Metazoa; phylum Chordata; class Mammalia; order Carnivora; family Phocidae; genus Phoca; species Phoca vitulina. The sequence continues at coordinate 58,094,940 of NW_022589707.1, forward strand.
TTAGAAGTCCTAGCCACAGCAATCAGACAACAAAAAGAAATAAAAGGCATCCAAATCGGCAAAGAAGAAGTCAAACTCTCACTCTTTGCAGACGATATGATACTTTATGTGAAAAACCCAAAAGACTCTACCCCAAAACTGCTAGAACTCATACAGGAATTCAGTAAAGTGGCAGGATATAAAATCAATGCACAGAAATCAGTGGCATTCTTATACACCAACAACAAGACAGAAGAAAGAGAAATTAAGGAGTCGATCCCATTTACAATTGCACCCAAAACCATAAGATACCTAGGAATAAATCTAACCAAAGAGGCAAAGGATCTGTACTCAGAAAACTATAAAATACTCATGAAAGAAATTGAGGAAGACACAAAGAAATGGAAAAACATTCCATGCTCATGGATTGGAAGAACAAATATCGTGAAATTGTCAATGCTACCTAGAGCAATCTACACATTCAATGCAATCCCCATCAAAATACCATCCACTTTTTTCAAAGAAATGGAACAAATAATCCTAAAATTTGTATGGAACCGGAAAAGACCCCGCATAGCCAGGGGAATGTTGAAAAAGAAAAGTAAAGCTGGCGGCATCACAATTCCTGACTTAGGCTCTATTACAAAGCTGTCATCATCAAGACAGTACGGTACTGGCACAAAGTATCTGAAACTGTTCCAAAAAATAGAAATGGAAGTACTGTCTTGATGATGACAGCTTTGTAATAGATCAAGGGAACAGAATAGAGAGCCCAGAAATGGACCCTCAACTCTATGGTCAACTAATCTTTGACAAAGCAGGAAAGAATGTCTAATGGAAAAAAGACAGTCTCTTCAACAAATGGTGTTGGGAAAACTGGACCATTTCCTTACACCACGCACAAAAATAGACTCCAAATGGTTGAAAGACCTAAATGTGAGACAGGAATCCATCAAAATACTAAAGGAGAACACAGGCAGCAACCTCTTCGACCTCAGCCACAGCAACTTCTTCCTAGAAACATCGCCAAAGGCAAGGGAAGCAAGGGCAAAAATGAACTATTGGGACTTCAAGATAAAAAGCTTTTGCACAGCAAAAGAAACAGTCAACAAAACCAAAAGACAACCAACAGAATGGGAGAAGATATTTGCAAATGACATATCAGATAAAGGGCTAGTATCCAAAATCTATAAAGAACTTATCAAACTCAACACCCAAAGAACAAAGAATCCAATCAAGAAATGGGCAGAAGACATGAACAGACATTTTTCCAAAGAAGACATCCAAATGGCCAACAGACACATGAAAAAGTGCTCAACATTGCTCGGCATCAGGGAAATCCAAATCAAACCCTCAATGAGATACCACCTCACACCAGTCAGAATGGCTAAAATTAACAAGTCAGGAAAAGACAGATGTTGGCGGGGATGCGGAGAAAGGGGAACCCCCCTACACTGTTGGTGGGAATGCAAGCTGGTGCAACCACTCTGGAAAACAGTATGGAGGTTCCTCAAAAAGTTGAAAATAGAGCTACCATATGATCCAGCAATTGCACTACTGGGTATTTACCCCAAAGATACAAATGTAGGGATCCAAAGGGGTACGTGCACCCCGATGTTTATAGTAGCAATGTCCACAATAGCCAAACTGTGGAAAGAGCCAAGATGTCCATCAATAGATGAATGGATAAAAAAGATATGGTATATATATACAATGGAATATTATGCAGCCATCAAAAGGAATGAGATCTCGCCATTTGCAACGACGTGGATAGAACTGGAGGGTGTTATGCTGAGCGAAATAAGTCAATCAGAGAAAGACATGTATCATATGACCTCACTGATATGAGGAATTCTTAATCTCAGGAAACAAACTGAGGGTTGCTGGAGTGGGGGGTGGGGTGGGAGGGATGGGGTGGCTGGGTGATAGACATTGGGGAGGTATGTGCTATGGTGAGTGCTGTGAATTGTGCAAGACTGTTGAATCACAGATCTGTACCTCTGAAACAAATAATGCAATATGTTAAGAAAAAAAAAAAGAAGAAGATAGCAGGAGGGGAAAAATGAAGGGGGGGAAATCGGAGGGGGAGATGAACCATGAGAGATGATGGACTCTGAAAAACAAACTGAGGGTTCTAGAGGGGAGGAGGGTGGGAGGATGGGTTAGCCTGGTGATGGGTATTAAAGAGGGCATGTTCTGCATGAAGCACGGGGTGTTATGCACCAACAATGAATCATGGAACACTACATCAAAAACTAATGATGTAATGTATGGTGATTAACATAACAATAAAAAATTTTTTAAAAAAAGAAGATATACAAATGGCCAACAGCACACAGAAGATGCTTAACATCATTAGCCTTCAGGAAATGCATAGCTACACCATGAGAAGATACCCACACCCAATAGGATGTCTATAATAAAAAAGAATTGCAAGTATGGGTGACGATGGGAGAAACTGGAACCTTCATACAAGTAAATGGTGTAGTTCAGACACTCTGGAAAACAATCTGGCAGTTTCTCAAAAGGTTAAACAAAGAGCTACCAAGCCAGCCATTCCACAACTAGGTATATACCCAAGAGAAAGGAAAACATGTGCGCATGAAATCTTGTATATGAATTTCATAGCAGCATTATTCATAATAGCCAAAAAGTAGGAACAAGACCATGTTCATCAACTGATGACTAGCTAAATAAAATTCACACACTGACTATTTGACAATAAAAAGGAACGAAGTACTGATAAGTGTTACAACATGGGTAAACCTCAAAAACATTATGTTAAATGAAAAAAGTCAGTTACAAAAGGCCATGTATTGCATAATTCCATTTATACGAAATGTCTAGAACGGGCAAAGCTGTAGACAGAGAAAGTAGGATTAGTAGTTGTCTACAGCTGGGGGCACTGGAAGGAAATGAGGGATGATTACTAAAGGATCAGAGTTTCTTTCTGGGGTGATGAAAATGCTGTAAAATTGATTGTGGTGATGGTTGCACAACTGTGAATATACAAAAAAAAAACCACTGAGTTGTACACTTCACATGGGTAAATTGATGGTATGTGAATTATAGCTAATAAAGCTGTTACCAAAAAAAGGACTTTTAAGACAGTTCTAAATATTAAAGAAAAAAAAGGATTCAAACATTGCACATAACCTTACCTTGGACACTTCCTCCTTCCCATTATTTTCTTTAATGAATACCTTTTCTAATTCAGGACTTATTCCTTCTACATTGCAGGGCACACGTGAAACGGATGATTTTGGCACTGATATATTTGACAGCGGCATAGGGACTGATCTTGATCCAGTAGCCTACAAAACATAAGATAAGGTGGTGTCAAATTATTTGTGGCCAAAAAATCAAGAAATCAAGAACTAAAGAGCACGGTAAATCTGAAAATGGAAACTCAAATGAGTGGAATTATTTCAACATTTCAAATACAATTTATAAATTCAGATTCACATACAGAAATTTAGGTTCTAAAGTAAGGAAGGTAAAAACTCTAGAGTCAAAATAATCCTTTAAGGTGAAGTGTAAAAGGTATAATGGCATAACATATACACTATTTCATTAGGACAGCAGACAGACTCTTCTGCACTGTTTCTTTTTCCATTTGCTGTTTTTACTGAAAAAGCATAGTTGAAATCCTGTCAGTTAAGTGGATCATGTGGCTTTACTGGACAGCTCTATGTGTGTGTTTAAAAGATTTGTTTCCTTCACTGTTACAATTACCTTCTAGTATTTTTAATTTCCATTTTGAAAACCTTATGGATTATTAAATAATGTGGCAACAATACATCATTTTCAGTTCAATGACACTCACTTAACAACTTTAAGGTTGTTTTCAAAAGTCTTTTGGAGAAGTTCTCAAGAATTAACCACCTCTCACGGTTGTCACAGACAGTACCAAAAAGTATAAGATAAGCCCTTTAAAAATTTTTTTTAAGATTTTATTTTTTTTTAAAGATTTTATTTATTTATTTGACAGAGACACACAGCGAGAGAGGGAACACAAGCAGGGGGAGTGGGAGAGGGAGAAGCAGGCTCCCCACTGAGCAGGGAGCCTGATGTGGGCTCGATCCCAGGACCCTGGGACCATGACCTGAGCCAAAGGCAGACGCTTAACGACTGAGCCACTCAGGCGCCCCTAAGATTTTATTTATTTGACAGAGAGAGAGAGAGTGCACAAGCAGGTGGTGTAGCAGGCAGAGGGAGAAGCAGGCTCCCTGCCGAGCAGGGAGCCTGATGGGGGGCTCAATCCCAGGACCCCAGGATCATGACCCGAGCCGAAGGCAGCCACTTAACTGACCGAGCCACCCAGGGGCCCAAGATCAGTCTTTAAAAAAAAAAAAAATCCAGTATAGTTAACATACAGTATTATATTAGTTTCAGGTGTATAATAGAGTGATTCAACAATTCTATACATAACTCAGTGCTCATCATGGTAAGTGTACTCTTCATCCCCACACCTACTTCAGGTACCCCCCCACCTCCCCTCCGGTAACCGTCTGTTCTTTAGAGTTTAGAGTAAGATAAGCCTTTTGATGCTCAAGAAACTTCTACCACAGAAAGGAAATAAGGAAAACAAAGATGAACAAGGTAAAAATAAAAATAATACATGTTCTCTATCTTACTCGGAATGATTAAAGTTGATCCGTAGGATTCATAATGAGGTGGACTGCTAAGCACTGATTAACACATGAATAATATTTCCTGTACTCAGGGCTGTGCTTCTGCCATCTGTGAACCGCTGCCTGCTAATGTCCTTTGTTATTGATGCACGAGATTTTTTCATATTGAAGTTGTACCTCTTTGTCATACATGTGCTGCTTACTTTAGTATCAGATATCTTTCAGTACTTTTATTGTTTTTCATTTTTAAATATTTAACCTATCATGATTTATTTTTGTGTATGGTGTGAAGTAGTATGTTTTTTGCCACCCAGTAATCAAACTGCCAACATTTATGATTCTATATTTGATTTCCTTATGGATTTCTATATTTGATTTGATTCTGATTTCATTTCCTTAACAGATATTCCCTATACAGAGCTTCACTTTAATTGCTATTTTATAGTACATGTTGGTATCTTATAGGAAAAACCTTTTCAAATTTTTTCTATTAATTGGCATTAGTTTTCCATAGGACCTTTGAGAACAACTTTTCAAGTAACAAAACAAGTCCTTCTAAATTTCTGTTGGAACTCAATCTGTACATTAATTTCGGGTAAATTGCTATTTAAAAAATACTGAGTCTTCCCTTCCCATACATGAATGTGTTGGGACTTCCCATTTAGGTCTTGGTTTTGTATTTCATATCCTCAATAAAGTCTTATAATTTGCATATTTATTTTATGTCAAATTCTAGGCATTGTATATATTTTTCTTACATACGTGTTTGAGAACTGTAACATAACAAGTTACATATATTTGGTGTCTGTCCTGGTTCTTGACACACATTTCCCAAAATTCTTCTAATTTCCTGAGTGATAGGTATGCTAGGGGCATCTTTTGGGTTCCCGTATTTGGTTTCTCACCCTGGAACTGGACAGAGCTCCTAAATCCCTTGGAATTTCCTGGGTGAGAGAAGGAACAGTCTTCTATTCTAATGAGGTGACTCTTGAGGGGCTCCTGGATAGCTTCTAGTCAACAGAAAGATCAAGCCATGATTATAAGCTTGGAACTTCCAGCCCCACACATCCTCTGGAGGGGGCAGAAGGGCTGGAGATGGAGTTAATAATGGATCATGCCAATGTGATGAAGCCTTCATAAAAATCTCTAAACTATGGGTTCAGAGAACTTCCAGGTTGGTGAACACGTATCCACATGCCAAAAGAGTGGCACGCCCCGACTCCAGGGAGGCAGAAGCCCCTGCACTTGAGACCTCTCCAGACCTTGCCCTATGTACCTCTTTATCAAACTGTTCGTCTGCATCCTTTATTATATCCCTTATAATAAAAGAGTACACATAAGTGATTCCCTGAGTTCTGTGAGCCATCTAACAAATTACTGAACCTGAAGTGGTTGTTGGGAATTACTTTTTTATAGCCAGATGGTCAGAAGTACAGATGACAATCTGGGACTTGTGACTGGCATCTTAAGGGGGGAGGGTGGGCAGTCTTGTAGGGCTGAGCCCTTAAACTGTGGGGTCTGTGCCAACTCCGAGTAGTTAGTGTTATATTGAATTGTAAGACACTCAGCTGGTGTCTGGAGAGTTGGCAAATGGTATGGGAAAACCTCCCACACATGTGGTGTTAGAAGTATTCTAAGTAGAGGGTACAGTGGTTTACCTTCATTCATATAAGAGAAACTACTGATTTTTATGTTTATATTTAATCGTTTAAGTTCTCAGTTTTTTCTTTTTGTTATGAAAAATTATAATCATAAGCATAATTAAATGCTATACCATAATGAACTCTCATGTGCACATCATCCAGCTTCAAAAATTACCAACATCTGCCAATCTTGTTTCATCAAGTATCCCTTTTCTTCTGTTCTTAGATAATTTTAAAGCACATTCTAGACTTCATACTTCGCCTACAAATATTTCAGTATGTATGGCAGATAATTATTTTTATACCTAACCACAATGTCAAAAATTCAATGTAAATTAGGAACACCTGCCTAAGTCTTTTTTGTTAAATCAGCAAGTCAATAGATCTTCTATAAATGCACTGGGCTCTTACAGAAAAGGTGCATGAAATAAACAGAGTAAGAATAAAATATATTATTTCTACCAGATAAGAAAAAAATCATACTTTGTCTCTATAATATTGCCTTTTTGAGAATTTAACATAATGAATCATACACTATGTAGACTTTTGCTTCTGACTTCTTTCACTTAGCGTGATGTTTTTGAGATTCAACCGTGTTCTCATAAGTATCAGTAGTTCCTTCCTTTTTACTGCTGAGTAGTATTGCATGGATATTATGAAATGTTGTTTTATCCATTCACCAGCTAATAGATATTTGTTTCCATTTTTTGACTCTTATAAATAATGCCTCCATGAACACTGATGTAAAAGTCTTAGTATGGATATATGTTTTTATTTCTCATGCCTAGATATCAAAGAGTGGAATTTGGGGGCTCTATAGTCAGTGTATGTGTGTTTAACTTTTTAGGAAAATGCCAAACTGTTTTCCAAAGTGGTGGTACCATTTTGTGTTCCCATTAGCAATGAATGTCTGTTCTAGTTGATCCACATCCTCACCAACACTTGGTACTGGCTATCCTATTGGTTTCGATGGTTTAGTTCATTCACTTTGATTTTCTAAATATAATCATATCATATACAGATAATGAAAGCTGTTTCTTTTTCTTACTGCTCTGTCCAGAGCCTCTAAACCACTAGCAAGTAATATCAGTAATTATGGGCATCTATGACTTGATTTTTATTTTAACAGAAATGCTTCCAGTATTTTATTGTTAGGATCTCACTACACTTGCAGTAAGTCACATTAGGAAGTATCCTATTTTTAGTTAATAAGGTTTTATCACATAAGAATACTGAGTTTTTATCAAATATTATTCAGCGTCTACTTTGACCTTCTGATGCAGTTAACTAAACTAACACCTTTCTTAATGCTGAATCATCCATATGTTTCTGAATCACCCTGTTTACATTTGTTTTGATTCACTACTTGGGTTTCTTTTTCTATACTACTGTATTTGATTTACTAAAATTTATATCAATATTTTAAGTGAATTTGGTCTAGAACAGCATTTCCCAAACTTATTCCATGGAAGTACATGTTCCTGGGGTGGGGGGAGTTGGGGGATCCCCAACAGAACTCTAATCCTCAATTTCTTCTTATGTAAAATAGGGGTAAATATAGATAAAGAGATATAGATGGCTTAAGGTACTATTAGGAAGATTAAATGAGATAATGCCCATAGTTGCTTAATAAGTGAATGAGCTAGGATTTTAGTATCAATCATCCTTGAGGTGACTACACTCTGTTAGGTCTATTATTAAAAGAAAATTATGTATATGGAGGGGTGAAAAAACTTCTTGCAACAATTTAACCAGTAGTAGTAATTTAGTAGAGCTAGGGATTTATATTATTAATTTTTTAATCCTAAAATAATGGATCCCCCCTTTATAATGAACCCTTTAAAAGGAATTATTCAAATGTGGACAAGAAATTAGCCTACCTGAGTGTGATTGATTGTTACATGGTTGCCATGAAGAGGTGACTGACGATCTTTCTCCTTACCGTGCCGACTACTCTGTTTACTACGTTGTAGTTGCTGCCTCAGTTTGGCAATCTGCTTTGGGGAGAGGGGAGGAGAAATAAGATGAGAACAAAAGTGAATACCAGTTTTTAAGTACTTCTTATTTTAATTTTTGGATACTAATAAATCATTTTTTTCCTCATAGGTTTCAAAAAGAGATAATATTTCACTGCAAAGATTTATTCTTCCAAGTTTCTAGGATTAAAACTATCGAAAATAAGAGGTACAGACTTCCAGTTATACAACAAATAAGTCGTAGGGATGTAAAGTACAGCATAGGGAATACAGTCAATAATATTGTAATAACTATGTTTGGTGACAGAAGGTAACTAGACTTGTGGTAGTAACCATTTCAAAATGTATATAAATGTTGAATCCCTTATGTTGTCCAACTGAAACTAATATGTCAACTATACTTCAATAAAAAATAGGCTATAAAAATGCTTCACTTGTACAGTTAAAATAGTGTTTTGGGAAACATGTAGACTAAATTTTTCCACATTATTTCAGATTTTACCTTTGTACACCATGAATATCTTCTTCTTTAAACACTTTTTATAAGGCAAAAAACCAGTATTTTGGATGCCAATTGATTAAAGTCAAAGCCAATACATTAATACAGAGACCACATTAGTTTCTAAGTTCCCATCTTAGCTTATCAATTACTAAGCACTTCAAAATTGTAAACAGTATTAGCAACTCACTAGTATTGAATATCTTACTGTATGTTACTCTTTAGTCACTCAACTTTTATTTTACTTTCCAGTTTTATGGAGATATAATTTTGACATACAGTATTGTGGAAGTTTAAAGTTACTGAACATGTTGATTTCATACCTGTATATACTGCAAAATGATGCCACCATAGCATTAGTTAATACCTCTACCCCGTCCCATAATTACCATTTCTTTTTTTGTGGTGAGAACAGTTGAAATTTACTCTTTTAGCAGCTTTTAAATATACAATACAGTATTATTAAGTATAATCAAAATGCTATACATTAGATCCATAAAACTTATTCATCTTATAACTGGAAGTGTGTATCTTTTGACCAACCCCAATTTCCTCTACCCTCCCGCTCCTGGTAGCCACCACCATCACCACTCTACTGTTTCTATGAGTTCAACCTTTTTAGAACCCACATACAAGTGATATCATACAATATTTGTCTTTCTCTTAGCCTAATGCCTTCAAGGTTGATCCTTGTTGTTATAAATGGCAGGATATCCTTCTTCCTCATGGCTGAATAACATTACAGTGGAGATATACACACACACATATACACTACATCTTCTTTATCCATTCGTCTGTTGATGGACATTTGCTATAATCATAACTTAGAGTGTATTCTCCTAAATGGAATGGTAACACTCCCAGGTTTATGAGAAAAGTCATTATTGCAATATGGCTTGGAATTCATTAAACTACTGGGTATTTACCAAAACAAAAAACAAAAAACAAAAAAACCCACACACACACACACACACAAAAACAAACAACAATGCTAATTCAAAGGGATATATGCACCCCTATGTTTATAGTAGCAGTATTTACAATAGCAAAACTATGGAAGCAGCCCCAGGGTCTGTTGACAGATGAATGGATAAAGACAATGTGGTATATATACACAGTGGAATATTATTCAGCCATAAAAACGAATGAAGTCTTGCCATTTGCAAAAAATGGATGGAGCTAGAGAGTATAATGCTGAAATAAGTCAGAGAAAGACAAATACCATACGATCTCACTCATATGTGGAATTTAAGAAACAAAACAAAGGAAAAAAGAGACAAAGACAAACCAAGAAATAGACTCTTAACTATAAAGAACAAACTGATGGTTACCAGAGAGGAGGTGGGCGGGGGATGGGGAAAGCAGGGGATGGGATTAAAGAGTACAGTTATCATGATGAAAAAAATAATTAAAAAAAAAACAAGATTACATATGCAATCAAATGGTGCAGTTAAGGGTCTGCTGAATTGAAAACTGTGCCCATTTCTGGTTTGGAGAAATGGCCCCCACACAAAGTCCCTTGGAATCACCTGGGAAATTAAAAACAACAAAACAAAACAAAACAAAAACAACAACAACAAAAAACCCCAAACTCACAAAGTCCTGACCAACGCAGATCCCTGTACCTGTCCCAGACTGATTTTTGTGGTTCTATATAGTCTCTATGCATCAGCATTTGGGAGCCCTTGGTCCAGAGTGTTTGAGGTTATAAAATTGCAACCACCAGACCCATCTCCAACTGTGTATAGCCTAGGATGCCAATAGTTAGCAGACAGAGATTCTATCATGCCACCGCAGCACTGTAGGACACCTTCCTTAGAATTTATCGGAGCAGAATAAATTTTCTCAAAATTAAATAAAAGCTCAAAACTGGAACGTAAGTATTGCCAGAAGGTACACTTCTAACAGAAATAACTTATATTGAACACCAACCTGGCTGGAACTCAAAAAAAAAAAAAAAAACTAATATATTTTAGATGATGTATAATCTGCTTCAAATATGCCAGACCAGGAGTAAAATATTCCTGAGCATTTTATAAGGGACTAATTGGCAATTTGGGGGAAGTTATTTAATATTGGCATTATTTTCTTTGCAGAAAAGATGACACTCATCAACTAACAGTTATTCCTTGAACACCTATAGTGAGCCCAGTTTTATATTACCTACTTAGGCAAAGTGTAAACACAAGTAAAGTCTGTAAAATACATTGATTTCCGCAAGGACATAAAGCAAAAATACAATGTATTTTAGTATTAGCTAAATACTTACCTTGGATAACCATGGCAATAAAAAGCAAAACAGACAGTTGCTACTAAAGCCTATAAATGCTCAAGAGGAAAAGTATATAGGTTGCTAGAAAACTCATTTTTTATCTATGGCAAATAGAAGACAAACAGCATGGAAGGAAATAAAGCACCTAAACAACGGAATGGTTTACATTCTTTCTTTTATATTAAGATCCTTAGGTTCCTTCAGTTGTTGTTTTTTGGGGTTTGTTATTTTATTTTTTTTTTTAGATTCCTTCAGTTTCTTAAAAGCTCTTTGTAGCTTATGGACCTCTCATACAATGTTGTTGCAAAGATATACAAGTAAGATGATCTATGTTAATATTTGTGTTCCCTGCTCTCTGTTGAAATGACATAATTTTTTTCTAGAGAACATTAATTTTCATGAGAAAAGGAATCAAAATTAGTAGGTGATCATTATAAATCAGGACAGATTATTCTCTATGATAAAAAATAAATAGGATTTCAAATTGTACAAGTCATTTAATTAGGATAGAGGTATAAAATTAAGTGTTTTCTGAATATTAATGATGTTTCAGTGCTGTTTCAAAACTGGCAAGAGCTTGTACAGAACAGCCCATAATGCCTAGAGATTAATCAAGGCAATTTGTAATTTTTCATTTTAAAAATAATCTTCAAAAATAAATAAACAAAAATAATCTGAGAATGATCAATTCAAATCACTCTGTTTTTTTAAAGGCCTTGAACCATCAAAGTAAGCCAGAGAAGTTTTTGTTCTTAACAGCCTTAACAAATCCCTGAAAACAAAAAGCATCCATCATGGTATACACCTTACTTTGCCTGGAATACCCAGTTCAACTATGCAACCTTATAGTTTTCACATAACATTGTTCATCTCTGAAATATTACATAGCTACGTTGTTTTCAATTCAGTAGAGATTAGGGTAAGTGGGAGCCCATCTTCCTAAACATATATACTCAGATTACAAATTTTAGTCAAGAACTATGTAAAATGAAAGCAGGACACCGTAAGTCCTCCTTTGCTTCGGAACAAGGTGGTCCCTGTGCTGCTTACAACCACATTCAGAAGAGGGGCAGGCCTACATAACAACGGCAAACACTCTCATCTTCCATACTTTTGTTTAGAATGTCCCTTCTCTTTTTCCTATGATGCTCAAGAGCCCACGGCCATCTGAAGCCAGTGGAGAGTTGACTTTAGAACCAGTGGAAAGTAGACACAAAGTTGTCTCTGGGAGGAAGAGGCAGAAGGGCAATACTCCTGCCCCACACACATACACACAACCCGTCCCACCTCATCCACAGCTCTGAAGCTCTGCCCAAGACAGCCTCTGTAGGCCCACATTCTATCACATTGCACAGAAGCTCCTTGTCCTCACTTCAGGGGATCTACCCACCCCAGTCACTAAGATGAAATGCCCACACAACCTTCATTTACAAAGGGAACATTAAGCTTTACTGACTTGATTTTTTAAACTAAACTATAGATATATCTAACTTTGTGTTTCTAAATACTCATTAGCTACTCTGTGGCCTTAGAAAAAAAAATTAAGAATGGATCTTGAGGGTATTCTCCTAAGTAAAATAAATCAGCCGAAGAAAAATACTGTTTGATCTCACTTATATGTAGAATCTTAAAAAAAAAATTCATAGAAACAAAGAGCAGATTGGTGGTCGCCACAGATGGGATGGGGGACAGGATATGGGCAATAGTGGTCAAAGGGTACAAATTTCCAGTTACAAGATGAGGAAGTTCTGGAATGTAATGTACAGCATGGTGACTACAGTTAATACTGTACAGCAATTTGAAAGTTGCTAGGGGAATAGATCTTAAAAGTTCTCACTACACACAAAAAAACTGTAATTATGTGAGGTGACAGATGTGTTAACTAAGCTTATGGTCAAATCAGTACACTGTATACCTTAAACTTACACAATGTTATATGTCAATTATAGCTCAACGAAGCCGAAAGAAAAAAATATTAAGAGGGAAGGAGAGAGGAAACTCTTTAAACATGAAAGGGGTTTCAAGCACATGAGCTCCAAGGTTTAAAAAAGCCAGGGAATAAGTGACCCTGGGTCACAAAGAAGAAATAATAAGTGTAGAGAGAAGAATTAGCATAAATACAAAGAACTGACTAAAACATCTGTGAAACTAGATGAAGAAAAATCAGAGACTGGCCCCACTTAAAATCTGAGAACTAGGAATACATTTTATTGTGAATATTTGGAAACCTAATTAACATCGTGCCCATTCATTTGCTATTTCTGTCCTGTTAGTTTCCCCCACTATTGTTAAAATTTAAAAACAAAATAAAACAAAACTCAGCCTCAAAGACTGGTTGAGTACCTTCGCCTCAGATACTGAAAGGAAGAGAAAGATTTCTCACAATGGATTCCACTCCAGAGTAGGCCAGGGAAATGAGAAATCTTAACTTAAAAGGACTAAGAGCTAGCAGTAGGAAAGGAAGCAGGGTCCTGGGGCTTTGGGAAGAGAAGGAAAAAAAAAAAATGAGAAGAGAGCTAGTTTAAAACCAGGAAGGAGGCACTATGCCACTTTTATGTAAATTACCTCATTCATTTTTTAATAAAAGCATATGAAATAGGTACTATTATCTTCCCCATTTTATAGGTGAGGGAAACTGGGGTAGAAGGTTAAAAAGCTTACTAAAAGTCACACAGTTAAGTGCTGAAACAAATACTTGAACTTAGGAAGCAGAATTCCAGAGTCTGCTCTCCTAAGCATTATTCTCTACTGTCTAAAGAAACAAGTTAATAACTTACGGGGAGACAACAAAATCTTAGAAAAATTTGACAACTGCTAAACTAACAACAACAACAAAAAAACCCTGAAACAGCTATAAAAGATATTAACCCAGCATTTTTTCCGAAAATAAGTTTGAGAAGTCATGAATTTCAAGCTGTCGTTCCCTTTTATATGAAAAAAAAGGAATATGTGACAAACTTTAGTGTTTATAAAGATCAAGTGTCTCAAAACAAAGGTTCTGCAGTCCAAAAACAAATTTAACATATCCCTTGTCAGTGTTCAAAGGAATTTAACATGCAATAGTGCCTAATCTAACACCAAAAATAAAAATTTAGAACTTCTTATAATTGCTCCATAAATACAAATAATTAGAGTTATTTTGCTGTTTTTTTAAAGTGCCAATAGGCAAACCCTAATGAACTAATTGCTATTCATTCAGCCCCATGAAATGAACACAGGCACATGCAGGCACAAACATCCATAAAGAAAGAACACAGATACATGCAAGCACATATACATGCAGAGGTCACCTGCATGCACATCAACCCTTGCATGCCCACAGACAGACATACCCTACTCACCATGTGCATGCACACATAAACCTGCTAACCCAGGAACAGAGGGAGATACTCCCACATACAAATTCATCCCCACAGATACAGCTAGCTTTGGGACTTTTATACATGTAAGTTTTAATACAGAATTATGTTTACAGCCACCAATAAGGCATATTTGTTGAGAGGCATGTAAATAACACCACCAGACTAACATTTAAAAAACATTTAGTTCACAAACCTGCTTGATCCCATGAAGTTATTATATTTACTTTACAGATGATGACACATTATCAAAAATAAAATACCTTACCCAATGTAATGTAACACAGCTAATAAGTGGCAGACCCAGTCCTCTAGCCTTTAATTTATAACCTCTTTCTATTACCTACCAATGCGGCTGGAAGTAATTCTATGTTAATGTTCAACTGCAAGTAATTACCAGTCACTGTGTATTAGCTCATAATCTCAACCACTTTGCAAAGTAACTTCCTTTCTTAATGTTGAAGATATTGCAAGATGTGAAACTGAAATAAAGATGAACAAAAATTTGATGAAGCCGTTAACATACTAACCTACTGATCAGCGTCTATTTTTTTGACAAGCAGTTTGTATGACCTTAAAAATTCTTCCTATTGGAGCCAATTTTAAATAATGAAAAGATTATAAAACATCTTTCTAATTCAATTTAATATGGATTTATACAGACTTTATTAGATAAATATTTGTATTTTTTAAAAGTTTATCACATAATTCCTTTGAGTTCAAAGGGATAATCAAAATTCTTCAGACTGTTGTCTTTTAGGTCCAGAGAAAATACTATTGCAATTATTTCCCCTTGGTATAATATGATAAAAAATTTTAATACCAAAAATTAACAAAACGTTAGGGCAGAAGGTATATAAGGAAACTTCTATTTTGCTTACTTAAAAAAGGAAGACCACATCAATAATATGTATTTATCACAGTTTGATCAGATGTGAGAAATATCCCTAATCATTTCACTTACTGCTCTAGATGGTTCCATCTAAGAAAAACTATCTTACTAATGAAAGAAAAGCTTACTGGTGAGATAAGGAAGCAACCCATGCTTTTTCCTTATTTCCACTGAAGACTTAAGAATGGCAAACCCCTTTTTCAATTTATCTCTATGAAAATCAGAGATAGTAAAAAAGAAAAATCAAAACAACAATACAACAGTATTATTTATGTTCTTTCTTGGAATGTCACCCTCTGGGATAAAGAGCAGGTTTGCTAACTGCTTACTATAAAAATAGTGGATTCCCCCAAGCTCTGTATTCCTCTCCTATAATGTGACCTACTATATGTGCATGAATCCATTTGGGCTCTCCCCACCACCCCATGGGACTTGATTCAGGGGAAATAAGGCAAACTTGATAGTCCTGATACTTGCTGTGCTGGGAATAACAAAGTCCATTGTCTCTAATTCAGGCATTTCATGCCTTCTGCCAGCATCCATGAAATAGTAAAAGACTAATTTATTACACTGTAAGTAGGAAAAAGTAAAACCCAAGACCTGAGAGGGAATACTTCTCAAATGAAGAAAAAGGAATTTTTTTTTAAGATTTTATTTATTTGAGAGAGAAAGAGAGTAAGAGAGAGAGCACAAGAGGGGGTAGGGTCAGAGAGAGAAGCAGATTCCCCGCTGAGCAGGGAGCCTGATGTGGAACTCGATCCCGGGACTCCAGGATCATGACCTGAGCCGAAGGCAGTCGCTTAACCAACTGAGCCACCCAGGCACCCAGAGAAAGGAATTTTAAGAAACAACTTGGAAAGATCGATTTATGTTCCCTACAGATAAGGGGACATGATGGACTGGTATCTGACTTCTACTCTAGATACTGAATGTATGAGAGTTTACCAGGATCCATTTAGGAAATCTGAGTGAAGAGTTGTGCAGAGTTGTCTTTGGTTCTACGTAAGAGGGCCGCCTAGAGGAGTGAACTGACTCAACAGCTGAGAAACTGAATGTTATTTCTATGATTCTAGAGGCTAAGGACGGAGTAAGGGACTTACAAACCCAGAAAGACAGAACAGTAGGGAAGAGATGTATAGCAACAAGGGATCTCCAGAGACTCCATGAAATTACTCTCAAACAAAGTCAGTTTTAAAAATCTGTCAAGCCCAGGGGACGTAAAGACATCTTATAATATATATAAACCAGTCAAGGAGCCACATTTCTATTCCCCTTACCTCCCTCTCGCTCCGGAGCTCTAACTCCAGAGGAGTGAGGAAGAAGGTGAGCAAGAAACAGAAGGGAAGGTTCCCTGATCACTTCACCGAGGAAGTCACCCAACCACAGGAGGCCCTAACTAGGACAAGGGGAGTAGCTAGAACCATAAAAGCTGCTGGAATTTGACTATTTTAAGAAACTAGAAAGCATGCTCGCTCAAAGGGACCACAGGGGTGTAAGAGTGATCAGATTCTAGTTTTGCACCATGGGCAGGAGATGAACTTCTCTCACTCAATAAGGACAGTGGGAGTTAACATAAAGTCCTTTGTGATTATTCCTTAAGGTCTTAGTTGTTTTTCTCAATGTGTAATTAAGTTCTTTAAGAAGTAGACTGTATCTATTGTTTCTTTTGAAATTCGAGATCCTTCACACGCTATTGGGCATACAGTCTTACTCATTTGATGTTATTCCATCAACAAATCAGTGCTACTGAATGCTGATGATATATGCTAAACCGTATCTTCAAGATTTACCTTTCTTCTCTTTTACTCTACTAAACATACAAATGAAGTACCATAAAAAGCGATGTTAATTAAACCCTTATCATTTACTTACAGACTCCTTAAATTCTAGTTATGCTTTATAAATTAACTTTAAATTGTGTTTTATAAGCAGGGAACCACATTTCTAACAGGTGGAAAAGTGCATTTGCACATTTGCTTAGTTGGGCTGACAACCGTCCAGCGAACATAACTCAAAGGAGGAAAAGTAGTCTTTTCATAAAGGAAAATGCCTCACTTGGATTAGCTTCCTTAACATGAACCAACCCACAAGTTCATGTATAGTGGTATCAGTTATAATTTCTGACAAATGCATTGATAATCTGCCATTTCTTTCCTAATTGCAAGAAAGTGTGAGTGTGTGTCCTTGATCTACAATTCCATTACACTATACCTAGGGGGGTAATTTTTTCTTTGTCTTATTTATCCTCCTTGAAACTGGTGGGCTTTTTCAATTGCTCTCCAAATATAGCAAACTTTCAACCTTTAAAAAATTTCTCTTTCCCGATGCTTACAAAATATTCTCACCTCCTGGAACCCTTAACCCAGTCTATATTCCATGTTTCTTAACTTCTCTTTCATGTTTTCAACCTCTTTATCTTTTTGTTCTATATTCTAGAAGATCTGCTCTTCCAGACTGGCAACTCTCACTTGAGAGTTCTGATTCACTAATTGTCTCTTCTGTTACGTGAATTTAATCTACCAAACAGTTTTTTGTTTTTAATTTCTTCAGTTTTTGTTATTTACAAGATTTGTCATCAGTCCTTTATCATTCTGCCTGTTCTTGTTTATTCCTTATTGCCAGTTACCACTTCATTTGAAATTCTTCTTTTTCTAAGATTTTATTTATTTATTTGACAGAGAGAAAGAGCACAAGCAGGGGGAGTGGCAGAGGGAGAAGCAGGCTCCCCTCTGAGCAGGGAGCCCGATGTGGGACTCAATCCCAGGACCCTGAGATCATGACCTGAGCCGAAGGCAGACGCTTAACTGACTGAGCCACCCAGGTGCCCCTCATTTGAAATTCTTACACATTCTTATACTTAAGTGCTTTTTTTGAGATTGTGTTCTTAGTCTTATTTCCTTGGATGTAAATGATCCTATTTGATGTATCTGCTGTCTCTTGTGGTAACAGATTTCCTCACATGTCCTAAAATACTTGCCTGCAAACACACCTTATGTGGAAGTTTTATCCTTTGTGAGCTCTTTCCTGCCATGTTGTTTCATGGTTGCTCACACTATCCCTCTGGAGTTGCACAGATCCAGAGCAGGTCTTAAATTAGAAAGACTGGGGCTTTGGTTCCACATGGGTAGAGCTCTATTCCAGATGCCACATGCACACACAACATATGGTTACTATTTCCATTTTTGCATAGTTGCCTCTTTGGCCCACAGGAAAACACCAACAGTGTCAGGTGGAGTTATTTCAGGTCTAGTTTTACGGCCTAGAAACATGGTCCCAGTTCTCTGCTTTATGCAGACAGCCCAGTTCCAATCTCCTACCATTTGTAAGACACATTTGGCATTCTTAAAATGTCTAGCAACCTACACTCTCTTACATTTGGCTTAAAAACCCACTTTTTAAGCCCTGGCCCACATGACCCAGGTTTCTGTGAGCCAGACAGTATCAATACCCACCCATTACTAAGGGCTTCTTGTCTACTCATGGTCTGCAGGGATTTTCTTTGTCTTAAATATAACTAGAATGTAGTTACTTATTTCTTTGAAAAATTTTCACATCACATTCTCATAAACTTGGAGCAAAGTGGAGACAGATTATACAGGTGCTTTCACTGACATTTTAATCTGAAATCTGGATTCAAATTATGTGAGGGGGAGAATATGTATGTGATTCAGGAAAAAAGGATGTGTGCTACTTTTGACTTTGATCCTATTTCAAGGAAGCAGGTCAAAAGTTATTTTTTAAATAGCACAATTTTAGTAGTATTCAATTTTTAAAAATACGACTTTCAAAAATACTTTCGGCTTTTCATAATTTTCTCAAATTCCAATTCTGTCATCTATTACAACTATTCTTCTTTTCACTTTTTGTCTTTACCAATGTATTCTTATCATTTGCTAGCCTCAGTTATATATCATATAGCACTTGGTATCTTCATGGTTCACCAAGGAAAACCCACCAGTCTTTTATATCTATTCCTTTTATATTTTTCATCTTTACTGAGATATAAGTTACATTCCCTTAACTTCATTCATTGTAAGGGTAAAAAGTTAGTAAGTTTTAATCACTAGAGGTGTAGAGCTGTACAACAATAATCACAATGCAGTTTTATAACTTTTTCATCACCCCCCCAAATTTGCCTTGAGTCTGTTTTTTTGCAGGACTCCTCCAGCCCCACTCCCAGCCACATGCAACCACAAATGGGCTTTCTCCCCTTTCTCTAACTTTGCCTTTTCTGGCATTTCAAAATTAAATGGAACCATATAATATGTAGTCTTAGTCATCTCACTTCTTTCACTTAGCAGGGATTGGCAAGCCATAATCTGAAGGCCAAATCCAGGCTGCCATGTGTTTTTGTAAATAAAATTTATTGGAACATAACCAAGCCCATTCCATATTGTTTATGGCTGCTTTCACACTACAACAGCAGAGTTGAACAGTTGCAGCAGAGATTATAGGGCCCACAAACCCTAAAATATTTACTATCTGGCCTTTTACAGAAAAAATTTGCTGACTCTTGACTTAGTAAAACACTTTTGAGGTTCATTCACATTGTAGCATTGTTGATATTCAGTGTATTGTTCCTTTTTCATTGCTTACTAGTATGTCATTGCATGAATACACCACATTTTGTCTCTCCATTTACCAGTCCATCAATATGTGGACTCAGCTATAAACATTTTGTGCACACGCCTCAATCTAGACAGGTGTTCTCAGTTTTCTTATACAGATTCCTAGGAACTGAATTGCTGGGTTATATGCTAAGTTTCTGATTAACTTTAAAAGAAACTGATAAACTGTTTTCCAAAGTGGCTGTACCATTTTATGTTTCCAAGAACATCTGAGGGCTCCAGATTCTCTTTATCCTTGCCAACACTTGGCACCGTCGATCTTTTAAATTATAGTCACTGTATTGGATGTGTAGGTGTATTTTTTTTATGGTTTAAATTTGCATTTGCCTAATGACTAATAATGTTGAACATTTTTTCATGTGGTCATCTGCCATCCATGCATACATCTTTGGTGAAATATTTCTATTCAATTGTCTTACCCATTTTTAAGTTGGGTTGTCTTCCTATTATTGATCTGTAAGAGTTCTTTATATATTCTGGATATAAGCCCTTTGTCAGATATAGGATTTGCTAATATTTCCTCCACTCTGAAACTTGTCTTTTCATTCCTTAGTGGTGTCTTTTGAAGTATAAATGTTCAATTTAATGAATTTATTATTATTTCTTTTATGGCTTTATTCTTGGTGTTGTATCTAAAAATGCCTTGCTGATTAATACAAGGTCTTCCACAAGTCTTATAATTTTAAAGCCTATATTTAGGGCTATGATTAATTTTGAGTTAGTTTTTCTCTATGGTGACAGTCAAGGACTTGGTTTTTTTGTTTTTTTTTTTTGCCTTATATATGGAATATAATTATCCCAGCACTAATTGTTGGAAACATTGTCCTTTACAATTGAATTGTGTTAGTACTTTTGTGAAAAATCAACTGACCATAAATATAAAGGTTTATTTCTGAATTCACAATTTTGATCAACTTATTTATGTCTTTCTTTTGCTAACTTCATTAATGTAAATCTATAAGAAATAGAAGAAATACTGAAATTGTGTAATTTAAATATTCCAAATTTCTTGTTTTCAAAAATATTTTGGGGGCACCTGGATGGCTCAGTCAGTCAGTTGAGCATCTGGCTCTTGATCTTGGCTCCAGTTGTGATCTCAGGTTCACGAGATCAAGCCCTGCATCTACAATCGACAGGGAGTCTGCTTCTTTCCCTCTGTCCCTCCCCATGCCCTCTCTAAAATAAATAAGTCAATCTTTAAAAACAAATTTTTTTGGCTACTCTAAGTCCTTTGCATTTCCACATAAATTTTAGGATTAGCCTGTCAATTTCTACCAAAAACAAACAAACAAAAACAACCATGGAATTTTAATAGGGATTACAATGAATCAATTTGGGGAGAATTACCATCTTAATACTGAGTCTTTCAATCCATGAACAAAGTAAGTCTTTCATTTATTTAAATCTTTAATTTTGTCCAGCAATGTTTTGTTGTTTTTAGTGTACAAATCTTACATTGCTTTTGTTAAATTTATTCCTAAATATTTTCATCTTTTTAATAAATTGTTTTCTTATTTTTTGGACTATTCCTATCTAGTATCTAGAAATATAACCAATTTCTGTATGCTGATCTATCCTGTAACCTTGCTGAACATGTTTACTAGTCTAGTACTGTGTATCTCCATTATTTCTTAGCAGTTTCTAAATATAGTTTCTACAGGTTTTCTGTAAATAAAGGTAGTTTTACCATTTCCTTGACAGTATGGATGTCTTTATTTTTCTTGCCTGACTGCACTGACTAGAACCTTCTATGCAATACCAAATAGAAGTAGTGACAAGGCGACAGTGGATGACATTGCCTTGTTCTTGATCTTAGGAAGAAAACATTCTGGCTTTCACCACTGAAATGAATGAATATGAATATGATGGGGTGCCTGGCTGGCTCAGTTAGTACAGCATGCAACTCTTGATCTCAGGGTTATGAGTTCAAGCCCCATATTGGGTGTGGAGCCTACTTTAAAGAAAAAATTAATAGGATGTGAGGTGTAGGGTTTTTTTTTTTTTTCTCCCAATAAATGCCCTTTATCACACAGAGAAAGTTCTTTTTTTCCTGGTTTGTTTACAGATTTTTATCATGAATGGGTGTTGAGAGTTTGGCAAATGCTTTCTCTGACTCTACTGAGAGGATTATATGGTTTTGTTCTTTATTTTATTAGTGTTTTACATTAATTGAATTTTAGATCTTAAACCATCTTTGCATTTCTGGAACAAATCCAACTTGCTCATGGTATATAATCCTTTTCATATGTGGCTAGATTTGGTTTGCTAATATTTTGTTAAGGATTTTTGCTTCTTTGTTCAAGAGAGATATTGATCTGCCATTTTATTTTCTTGAGATGTCTTGGCCTGGCTTTGAAGTCAGTTAAATTGGCCTGACAAAGTAAATTGGGCAGTTTTTCCTTCTCTCCTATTTTCTGAAAGAGTTTGTGAAGAATTAACATTACTTCTTTGAATATTTGATAGAATTCACCAAATTTGATCCTGGGATTTTCATTGTGGGAAGATTTTTAATTCCTTATTCCCTTTCTTTACTTATTAGAAGTCTATTTCTATTTTCTATTTGTTCTTAGTTTTTACAATTTGTCTCTAATAACTTGTGTCTTTCTAAGAATTCATCCATTTTACCTTAGTTTCTACAGTGATGACATAAAATTGATCATAATATTCCTTTTTTTTAAGATTTTATTTATTTGACAGAGAGACAGAGCAAGAGAGGTAACACAAGGAGGGGGAGTGGGAGAGGGAGAAGCAGGCTTCCCACGGACAGGGGGCCCGATGCAGGGCTCAGTCTCAGGACCCCGGGATCACGACCTGAGCCAAAGGCAGATGCTTAATGACTGAGCTACCCAGGTGCCCTGATCATAATATTCCTTTATAATACTTTCAAATTCTGTGAGGTTGGTAGTAATTTCACCCTTTCACTGCTGATTTTGGTAATCTGTGTCTTCTTTTTTTGGTCAGTCTAGGTAAAGTTTTGTCAACTTTGTTGATCTTTTCAAAGAACCAACTTCTAGTTTCACTGATTTTTCTCTAACATTTTTCTGTTCGTTTGGTTTCTGCTAATTCTTTATTAATTCCTTCCCCTGCTTGCTTTTGGTCTGGTTTGCTCTTCTTTTTCCAGTTTCTTAAGCCAGAAGCTTAGGACTGATTTAAGAGTTTTCTATTTTCTTATATATGAATTTAAAGGTACAAATTTTCCATGAAGCACTGCCTTATCTGCACACACAAATTCTAAGTTTTTTGTTTTCATTCATTAAATATTTAAAAATTTCCCTTGTGTTTTTAATTGACAACTTTTTGGGGCTTTCTAAGATTTCTGTTACATGATTTCATCTTTTGCACTCTACTGAGATTTCTTTCATGGCCAAGCATATGGTCTATCTAACCTAGAGAATGTTTCCCATATGTTTGAAAAGAATGCAGTTGCTGGGTGGAATTTTCTATATATGTCAGTTAGGTCAAGTTGATTGATAATGTTGTTGAAATCTTCTATCTTCTTGCTTATTTTGTGTCTAGTTAGTTGTTCTATCAAGTATTGAGAATGGGGATTGAAATCTCCAATTATTATTGTAGAAACTTTATTTCTCCTTTCACAGTTTCACTTCATGCATTTGGGGACCATTGTTAGATGTATACACAATTTGTGATTATTATATCTTCCTGATGTATTGACCTTTTTATCATTATGAAATGTCTTTGTCTTCAGTAATACTTCTTGTCTTAAAGTCTATTGTGTCAGTTAAGCTTTCGTATCATTACGTGTGCTTCTTACAGACAATATATAGCTGAGTGTTGTGTTTTTATCCAGTTTTGACAATCTCTGCCTTTTGAGGAGAATGTTCAGTCCATTCATATTTAATGTAATTATTATGGTTGGATTTACTTTTGCCATTTTGTTAATTATTTTCTATTTGTGTCACACCTTTTTTATTCCTCTGTTCCTCCTTTATTGCTTTCTTTTGTGATAAATACTTTTAGTGTACCATTTTAATCCTCTATATTTTTTACTTTCTATTTTTTCAGGGTTAGTTTCTTAGCAACTGTTCTAGGGATTATAATTTGCATCTTAATTTATCACAACACTTCAATATAATAATTCCAGTAAAACAGAAACTATACTCTAGTACTTGTCCATTTCTTTGTCCATCTTTTGTACTTTGCCATATATACATTTCATGTATACATGTCATAACCCAACATAACAGTATTATAATTCTTGCTTTATATGATTATATGTATTTTAAATGTGGAAAGTGAGAAAAATATATCTACAGACTCTTTTATATTTACCTAAACATTTATCCTACTCAACACTCTTTAAGTTCTTCCTACAGATTTGAATTAACATCTGGAGTCATTTCCTCTCAGCCTGAAGAATTTCCTTTGGTATTTATTATAAGACCATCTAGCAGTAGAAACTTCTATCAATCTTTGTTTATCTGAAAATAATTCACCTTTAATTTGAAGACTAGTTTTTCTGGATACTGAATACTTGGTTGACTTTTTTTTTCTTTCAATATTTTGAATATGTCAAGCTTTATGGTCTCTACTGTTTCTGATGGGAAGTCAGCCATTAAAGGTATTATTAGTTCAGTTCCCTATGTGTTAATAAGACATTTTTTTTCTTCCAGCTTTCAAGATTTTCTCTTTTCCTCTGGCCTTCAACAGTTTAACTATGATGTGTCTATCTGGGTTCTCTTTGTGTTTTCCAACTTGGGGTTTGCGGAGTTTGAATCTATAGATTGTTTTACATTAAATCTGGAAAGTTTTTTACCATTGTTTCTTCATATATTTTTTAACTCCTCTTCTCTCTCTCCTCTCCTAGACCTCTCATTATGTGTATGTGTATCTAATGTGTATTTAATGTTTTCTCGCAGGCCTCTGAGGTTCTCTGGACTTTTCTGCCATCTTTTTCTCTCTATTCTTCAAGGTGTATAAACTCTATTGACCTATATTCAAATTCACTCATTCTTTTTTTGCCATGTCAAATCTGCTATTGAGCCCACTGAGTGAACTTTTAGTTACTATACTTTTTAACTCTATACTTTTTAACTCTAGAGTTTTTGTTTCTCTTTTATAATAATTATCTCTTTGTGGAAATTCCTTATTCATTGAGTCACTGTCACCCTACTTCCCTTTAATGCTTTAGACACGGTTTTCTCCGGTTTTTTTGAACATACTTATAATTGCTGCTTTAATGTTTTTGGCTGCTAAATTCAACATATGGAGACACTTAGATATAATTTCTAGTGATTTTCTTAAGTATGGGTCATATTTTCTTATTTCTTTGCATATCTCTAAATTTTATGTTGGATATTAGACATTTTAAATAATACATTATAGCAACTCTAGATTCTGATTTTCCTTGAGGGTGGTTGTTGTCTTATCTGTTTGTGTTTTATAGTATCTTGATGAACTAAAAGTCTGTTTCCCCTGCACTGTGTGGCCACTGATGTCTCTACTCCATACCCCCGACCCCATTTTTAAGGCTGGCTTTTTAAGATCTTTTCAAGCTGGTCTCCAGCGTTCACCTTAGTGTCTGACTAAAGACCGATCAGAGATTTTATTCAATTATCTCAATCCAGTAAGGCTTCCACTCCCAGGATGGGATTTATGTGTAGAATGAGGAGTGCATTCAAAGTCTGAGCCTTTCACAAGAAGGCCCCAGATTTTATTACCACTAGGCTTGCTTGAATCTCCTCTCCACATATTTCCTAGGTTCCACTGACCAGTGATGCATGGGTGGCTTATGCCCACTTCATTTTCTGTTGTGCATATCTACAGCCTCCAGTCAACCTGGGATATGTTGTGAACTTATCAATCCCCCATGACTATCTTATCTCCTAGAGCTCTCTATAAAATCCTGCTACTTCATGAGTCTGTTACTTGCTACAAACTGGACTATACCTCTCACTCAGTTAGCTCAGACATTCCTTTTTTAATAGTGCATATCACGTGTTGCTGTAGTCCAAAATTTAACTACGCCAAATCTTGGCTATAACTTTGAGATTGTATTTACCTCTGAGATAAAACCGCAAGTTCAATTTTTGTTATTCATACTCCATGCACAGATGTGCAACTATTTTAGACTAGACATATGAGACTCACCCTCCTTTCTTTTTTGTTGCTTCTGGGAAGAACTCATTTTGTGCATATGTGCTTGTGTACAGTGTATATAGAAAAGTTGAGGATTTCTCTACATCAATAAAATAAAGAAGCTACTAAAAATGTAGTAAAGTCACAGGCAAAATCATGCTAACAGACTATCTATTCAGTCTAGACTCCACAGTGTATGAGAAATACTGATAACCTACAGTATATGAAAGTAACGCTAAGATGACATATGAAAAATATTTGAGAGAAATGTCAATCTTTAGCCTGAAAAAAAATGACATGTTGCTACCCTTTCAAATATTTAACGTAGACTTACTTAATACTGATACAAAAGGCAGAATCAAACTTAGGGGTATAATTTTGAGTTCAATATACAAAATAAACTAACAACTTAAGCTAAAACAATTGAACTCATTTGGTTCTTTCGCCAAGTGATGAACTTCTCTCACTGAGAATGATCATAATAGACTAGATGACCACATTTTTAAGGAGTGTTTATTTAGGAGATGAACTAGATGACCTTTCAACTCTAAGTTTCTGTAATTTTATAAAAACAATTATATAAGAATTTAGATGGATAAAAATAACACTATCATGGAAAATAATCCAAAGTATACATAAAGATGATCATAATTTAGGTTTTGGTAATAAAGGAAAGAGTCATAAAAACTATTCCTAAAAGACATGGATTCTACTGCACTACTGGGTCTCAAAGGGCAACAACATGTTGGATATTACAAAAAAGCTATGAGAAGCAGAAAAAACTTTTCAAAAACAAGAGAGCTGAAGTGGAAACAGAAGATGGCTAAAAGGAACAAGATATAGAGACTGTTACATAAAACCAGACTTCACTCTGGAAAGGCTTAAGCTGAATGGGTGCATAACAAACATTTATAAATGATAAGAAGGGCACAAATAAAGTAAACTCAGACTTGTTCACCCAAACCTGGAAGGCAATGCCTAAACTCTGAAAGAGGTAAGGTTAGCACAAATAAAGAAAATATCATTATATTCATGAAAGAGTAAGATAATTTGCTAGGATTAAAACAGGTTATAGGCTGAAAACAGAAATAACTTACCTCTTTTAGTTGATCAGCACTCCCCCATGATGCAGAACGCTGATGTGACCTCTTTTCTGCTCCCTCTTCTGCCCAACAGCTGGGTGTCTTTAATTAAAAAAAATAATAAAAATAATAAAATAAGGAACTTTGTCTCTACTTCTTAATCTCACAGCAACTAAAACATATTTCAAAATCTTAGCACATACCAGTTAAGAGGTTATACTAAATACTAAAATCCCTTAAATGCTAAGATTTTCATGACCCATGAAATGTTTAAAACATTCTGTCATATTATGAATTAGATATGATCAATCTACAACATCTCTGAGTAATGTTACTCAAACATTTGTTTTTTGACATTAACATTAATAACAAAGTTATCAAATAAAAGAGAATTGTGAAGATACACATATTGGTGCTTTTAAAGAGACTGCCAAACTAAATATAAAATGGCATTTCTACTAAGTAAAATAGATGGAAATGAGATTAACAGAACTAGCTCAGAAGCAGTGGGATTACAGATGACCTACATGTCAAATATCTAGCTAGATAAAGGGTTGATTGTACTATTCTTCCTATACTCAGGAAAGAGTGTTAGCAATAGTATTCTTTTTTGAAAAACATCCAGCATCTTTATTTATTTATTTAAAAAAAATTTTTTTTTTTAATTTGACAGAGAGAGACACAGCGGGAGAGGGAACACAAGCAGGGGGAGTGAGAGAGGGAGAAGCAGGCTCTCCGCCGAGCAGGGAGCCCGATGCGGGGCTCGATCCCAGGACCCTGGGATCATGACCTGAACCGAAGGCAGACGCTTAACAACTGAGCCACCCAGCACCCCAACATCCAGCATCTTTAAATGAAAACATAAAATTATAATAATGAAAAAGAAAAACATTAAGCTATATAAACTTACTATAATCTGAAGCAATACATCTTTTTTAAAGAAGAACTTGAGCTACATGTCAGAAAAGAGAATTGTTTTTACCTAAAACCTCATTTTCAATAATTTAACCAGTAACAGACACTATATATACCCAAATGTAACACAAAACACTAAATCAAATAGCAAGACTATTTAGGAGTTGCTTAAAATATCATTCTTAAGATATGAGAAAACAGTGTAATGCAAATTAGGGAAAGTAAAAATCACTAAAGACAGACAAAGGATAATGATTAGCACAATAAATATATATGGCTTTAAAAATGACTCATTGCATACTGAAAAAAAATCAATCCTTATGTTGAGGTTGACGTTATATGGCTTCTTATGAAGAAGCCATCAGTTCTACTTTATAGAATTCAAATGCTTGCGAACAACTTTTTGAATAATTACCACCTCTTAAAAATAATAATATCCCAAAATAAAACCAACAGTTAAATGATAGTTGAATAAAAACACAAATAAACTGGTTAACCAGTTCAAATACCAAAGTGAAGCTATTTAGTGATAACAGAGCAAAACAGTTTATTCAGTTGACAAGTTCAAGGATAAGAGGTATCACTATATCAAATAAGCTGTTTGCAAAGAACTAAGTTATTAAAATTTCCTAAGTTCAGGCCTAGATAAGTCAAACTTCACTGAAAAAATTTAGCACCCCCTCTACCAAGTAGTCGTATCTTTAATAATCAACTATTCTAAAGTTATTCAGTTATGACAGTTTATCTTCATCAAAGTTTTGAGAATTTATATGCCTTATTACTTTTACTTTTCTACCAAGTGTAAGCATTACTCTTGTCAAAATCAAATGATCAAGGATCACAAGGTTTAAAACTCAAAAGTACATTTACAGGAAATGAGTGAAATTTCGGGTATGTTCCATAATTATTTAACAATTACATTTATAACAGGAATTATTTTCACTTTGTACAACTCTAACTTTTTCAAAAGACATTTACATAAACTATTATCTCCAACTTAGAGATAAATCAATAGCCACAAAACTTTTACAATTGTCTTAATACTACTAAATATGCCAATGGCACATGAAACTACATCTGAGGTCTCTTATCTCACAGATCTTTTTTCTTCATTATTATCATTATTTTCTTAAAACTGAATGTGAAAACCTATTTGATTATTTCAGAGTGCAGTGTTATTTATACACAAGAAATAAAAACTAACTATAAAATAACATTTATGTTCCTGACATCTAGCTAGTAAAATAGGTAGTTTTTTAAGAGTGCAAAACCATTAGAAGACTTCTCAGTCATGTGGCTGCAGAATTACATGCATATAAATTGTTTAAATATAATATCATACTGTCAACTTTTCAAAAAAAAATACCCCCCAAAAAGTAATTTCATTTTAATCACACCAGTTTAAAATAAATAGTATGAAAAATGCTCTAGTCTGCAAATATATTCTATAGACTACGTTGTCCAATATAACAGCTACTAGCCACATGCAACAGTTTAAATTTAAATTAATGAAAATGAAATAGAACTAAAAACTCAGCTCCTCAGTAGCACTAGCACATTTCAAATGCTCAATAACCACATGTGGCTAGTGGCTGCTGGCTGCTATACAAGACGGCACAGATGTGGAACATTTCCATAGCTGCAGAAAGTTCTATTGAGAGCAGTGTTTTATACATTTAAGCACAGATTTTGAACAAGTTATTTTAGTCAAAGCAAAACCAAAAGACGGCTCCTTGGTTTATTAAATCTATGTAAAGTTCATGCTTGTGAAGTCACAGAAGATGAACATTAGTTCATTGTATCTAATTTATTAAATCTGAGGATCCGAGAAATGCTTTACTATTTAAATACATAAACAACACAAAGCAGCAGCAGTTCTTTCCTATCAGTAAGCAATTCCTTCCGACTGGACTGTCCACTGATCTAGAGTAGAATTTTATGAACTGTGCTACTTATAACATGCTCCTGGATGTTGGTAAGATATAGATAAGAGTTCGATGGTCAAATTAATTTGGGAAATACTGTGTTTCATACCTTCCCATACTCCATGTACAATGCAATTAGCATTTCAAAAATTCAAATACACACACTTTTAAAAACCTGCTTTACTTTCTCTTATTTATATAACCCCAGAACACTTATTTTACAAGCAGACTTTCAACATCTTCCACAGAGAGCTTAGAAAGAAATCTAATCCTCAATAATTGATGTTGTATATAATTGCTTGCTTTTCATTCACCACACTTAGGGGATTCTTCCTTTCTAGTTGCCTCCACCTGCACTACCAAGGAAGAGAAAGTAAACCTTTTGTACACTTGAATAATGCAGAACCAAAGCCATTTCTAAGACTGTTGACCAAAAGGTAGTTGGCTAAAAAAAATTCCCTCTATGTGATAAGGATACCTATAGGTGAAAAAGTCCATTTTCTATTTTCATCTCTCAGAATTGTCCAAAGTCCAGCCCATGAAGCTTTCTCTCCAACCCTCAGGTCCATCCACTACCTCTTGGTTTCCGGTGTGAGGACCTCTTCTTCTATGAGTGAAATACACAGAAAACAAGTTCTATTGGCACGGGACCATACACTCATTAAAAGATAATTTTTTTATGAGAAGTTTTAGGTCCACAGCAAAACTGAGAGAAAGTTACAGAGATTTCCCACATACCCCATTTCCCCCCTTCATGCACAGCCACCTCTCATCAAAGTGGTACATTTGTTGCAAACTGATGAACCTATACTGACCCAACACTATCACCTGGAGTTCAGTTTACACTAGGGTTCACTCTTGGTGGTGCACATTCTATGGATGTGGACAGATGTATATATGACATGTATCCCACTAGTATAGTATCATACTGGGTATTTTCACTGCCCTAAAAATCCTCTGTATTCTACCTACTCATTCCTCCCCACATCCCCTGATGCCTAGCAACCACTGATCTTTTAGCTTTCTCCTTTTTGGCCTTTTCCAGATGTCATGTAGTTGGAATCATAAGGTAGGGTCATTTTCAGAGTGGCTTCTTTCACTCAGTAACATATATTTAAGGTTCCTCCATGTCTTTTCACAGCTTGATAGTGCATTTCTTTTTAGTGCTCAGTAATATACTGTTGTCTAGATGACCAACTTTACCTATCCGTTCACCTCTTGAAGGATAGCTTGGCTGCTTCCAAGTTTTGGCAATTATGAATAAAGCTGCTATCAACATCTGTGGACAAAAGTTTTCAACTCCTTTGGGTAAATACCAAGGAACATGAATGCTGAATGGTATGAAAAGGCTATGTTCAGTTTTCTAAGAAACCACCAAACTGTTTTCCAAAGTGGCTGTAGGCTATTGCACTCTCACCAGCAATGAATGGGAGTTTCTACTTCTCTGCATTGTCATTGTCCTGAATTTTGGCCATTCTAATAGGTGTGTTTTCATTTGTATTTCTCTGATGACAAATGATGCAGAGCATCTTTTCATATGCTTGTTTGCCATCTTTCTTTGTGAGGTATGTTAGGGTCTCTGGCCCATTTTTTAATCACATTGTTTGTTTTCTTACTGTTAAGTTTATTTAAGAGTTCTTTGTATATTTTGGATAACAGTCCTTTAACAGATGTGAATACTGGGTAATTCTGTTATATCTTTATTCACAAACTAGCAAGAGCAAATGTGCTTTCCTGCTTTATCAACTTCAAAACAGATTAAATGAACTCCTAGCAAGAAAGTACACTTTTTCAATATGCAAGAGCCCAAAGCCACTTCCAAAACCCCCCACAAAACCAAAAAAACTAATCACTTCATAAAATTCTTGTAATCTTATTTAAAACTTAAGTAAAACTTTTTTTTTTTGGGTGCCTGGGTGGCTCAGTTGGTTAAGCGACTGCCTTCGGCTCAGGTCATGATCCTGGAGTCCCTGGATCGAGTCCCGCATCGGGCTCCCTGCTCGGCAGGGAGTCTGCTTCTCCCTCTGACCCTAACCCCTCTCCTGTGCGCTCTCTCATTCTCTCTCTCTCAAATAAATAAATAAAATCTTTAAAAAAAAAAATTTTTTTTTTTTTAAGTAAACTCTATGCCCAACGTGGGGCTTGAACTCACGATCCCGAGATCAAGAGTTACATTCTCCACCAACTGAGTCAGCCAGGCACCCCTTATGTAAAACTGAAAAATCTATTTTTTGTACAATTAATCTTTGGTCTTGGAATTTAATGTAGTTTATAATCTATAATAGAAATATGATTACTGACTGCTAATGATTTTACAGTACTTAAGGAGATGATCCTTAGTATTAAAGTACTGATCAACCTGGCAAGAAATGAAATGGAATTACATGAAAATCAATGATACTTAAATGAATAATTATGATTGTAGACTGATTTTAAGTTATAAAAAGCTTTACAATAGACAATTACAAATCATTATTTATAAATATATCATTTAGAGTTTGCTTTTCCCCCACTAATAAAAAAATGCTTAAACTTTTATAAAACTTTTAACTTAAAAAATTATTTTGAAAAGTCTATCTTGATGAAGCATTAAAAGGAGCACAAAAAAGATTATATGATTCTACTATTATTACCCCTTGTTCTTCTGATAACAGTATACAAATACAAATAGCTTTATAACTAAGCATAAACATAAATTGCTGTTTCACTTGTTAACAAATAATGTAGAAAAGGAAGAGTTCAGCTGCAAAAGCTTAGGAATTAGTGACAGCAGCAGTTACATGCTCAAATTTTTTGTCACACTTCAATTATATAGCAAGTTATGTCCTCATTAGGTTAGACCAGTTTCAAAGTGTGGTCTGCAGATGAGCAGCATCAGCCTCATCTGGGATCATGTTAGAAATGCAAATTCTCAGGGTCAATCCCAGAATTACTAAACCTGGAATTCTCAAGAAAGATATGGTTCAGCAACCCATGTTCTAACAAGCTCTCCAGATGATTGTGATGCAAGCTAAAGTTTGAAAACCACTATTAGACTAAGGAAATAAAAATGAGTAAGAAATAGATTCTGCACTCAAGGTGCCAGACTGACCATATACCCACACATTTTCCTTGTAGGCTAGTATCCATTAACAAGTATAATATCAATTTGCATATAATTACATCTTTGGAAATTAACATAAGCTAAGCTAATGTAAATATCATTTGGAGCCATGTGAAAAGTTATACTGATAGGGAGAAATTTTTCTTTACTGAGGAACATTAAACAGTAGTGCCTAGCAAGGATTAACATGCCTGAGTATTTAAGCTATATGTATAAAATCTGTTACCTAATTAGGCCTCAATATGCTCAAAACACAACTGAATGATAATCTGTGAAGTAATGGTTTGTGATTTTCCAGATTAGTACCAAGGAACTTATTCAGAAGACTTAAGAAGCTGTATTTCTTAAGCTTAAGGTGAGGGGGAGGGAGGGTGTTGGTGAACTGCAATTTCTGAAAACAGGAAATACCATAGAAATCAACTACTGCATATGATAAAATGAAATCATCTGCCTTACTCTGTAAGAAATGCTAATTTGAGAAAAAGCAATCATAAATGTGCCAACAACCTTAACAATATTCATAGTAATTCTATTTCCAAGAATTAACCTGAGATGTACACCCAGAGATGCACTGGAAATAAATGTCTATCAGTAGGGAAATGAAAAATTGTGGCACATTCTTACAACATAAAAACCACTGCACATGGACTACAATCCCACTTTAGGAAACAAATACAAAGAGAAAAAGACTAGAGAGAAATATTTCGACCTATAAATAGTGAGAATTCTAGATAATACTATAGTAAATCCATAATTTATTTTTTCAGCTGAATGAGAAAAAAATCAGGAAAAAAAGACTTAAAACCATGCTTAGGAATATTTAGTGTCATGGGAAAATGCTAGGACTTATTAAAAAGATTACAAAACACTACCTATCATATCATCTGAATTCTATTTTTATTTATTTTCAAGATTTTATTTATTTATTTGACAGAGAGAGACAAAGCGAGAGAAGGAACACAAGCAGGGGGGAGTAGGAGAAGGAGAAGAGCAGACTTCCTGTGGAGCAGGGAGCCCGATGCGGGGCTCGATCCCAGGACCCTGGGATCATGACCTGAGCCGAAGGCAGACACTTAATGACTGAGCCACCCAGGTGCTCCCCCCCCCTCCAAATTCTATATTTTTTAAATGTAAATAATCAAAAAAGGATATATATCACAATGTTAAAAAATGGCTATGTCTGGATATTAGGAATACAGGCAACTTATTCTGTGATTTTCAGTATTTTCAAAATTTTCTACAATGACTACTGTTTTCAAAAGTAGAAACAGGATTTTAAAAAAATAATATAGCTATGCTATAGAATTGGTAAGTATGGCTATATGTTACACTGAGAAAACCCTCCTAACTTTAGACACAAATGTCAAATCTATTTTGGAAGACAGGTTACACATAAGTTACACGTAAGTTAGAATGCTAGTATACATTACATTAAATATTTTTCAGTAGACTGGTTTCTTTTGACTAGGGGATTGGGGTTTTCTCCAAACTCCAAGGATCTAAACATAAATCACCAGCTATCGGCTATGGGAACAGAGTTGGGAGACCTCAGATAAGCAGGAACATTTAATGTTTAGAGTAACTAAAAAGTGAAGGTCATTGAAATGTCAAATACTCAGAAATATTAGTGGAAAGTTATTGATGAAAATACTGACAGGAAGTTATAATTTAGTTTAGATATGCCTTTCATGGTACACTTTAATTATGTAAGGGAAAAAATATCTATAAAAATGTTCTGAAAAAGTCAAACACAGAGCTATCATATGATCCAGCAATTCCCAGAGAAACAAAAACATGTGTCCACACAAAAACTTGTACGCAAATGTTCACAGCAGTACATCAACTCATGAATGTATAAATAAATTTTATTCAACACCCTGGAATATCAGTTAGCAATAAAAAGGGATGAAGTACTGATACATGGTACAGTATGGATGAACCTTAGAAATACTATACTAAGTAAAAGAAACCAGATACGAAAGGCCCCATTGTGTATGAGTCCATTTATATGAACTGTTCAGAATATACAAATCTACAGAGGCAGAAAGTAGATTTGTGGGTGCCTACGGCTGAGAGAAAGAGGATTCAGGGAAAACAGTGAGTGACTGCTAATGAGTACAGTGGTTTCTTTTTGGAGTATGAAAATATTCTAAAACTGATTATGGCAATGGTTACACAACCCTGAATTTAATATATTAAGAAAGAAACTGTACACTTTAAATAGGTGAACTGTATGGTATATAAACTATATCTCAATAAAACTGTTACTAAAAATAGTTAAGTCAAAGAGGCAATTATAAATCAGCCTCATTTTTCAATTAAAAAAAAAAAAAAGCCATGTACTGCTGAACCTGAAAGGCTCAAGCATTATTTGCATTTTCTCAAAAATAACTGATATTTTCTGGCATGCTTTTCTTGCCAAGTTTCAAATCACAAAGAGGTACTAGTCAAGAAATACAATAGAAGAGGCCAGGAGGGATTGCACATTAATAATCTATCCAGTTAGGTTTCTCAAGTCATGTTGAGAACATTTAACAAAAAAACTAAAGATGTAACATAAAATAAAGTGTACACTGAAAATACTATTCTCTGGCTTCTTATAGAAACACAGTTACTAACAGACTCTTGACAAATAACCAGCTTCTGCTTTAACCAAAAGGAAATGGTTATGTGAGGAATTAAAAGTATAAACAATATTTCAATTTATTACTTGGTATTTACACCTAACAATACCCTTTCTGACCAGTTTTATCACTACTATCGGGAAGAGATTTAAAATCAAATGAGATCTAATTTTCAGTTTTTAGAGAGTATTACAATGTATTAATTCTTTGGTGTTATAATCTTTCAAATTACAATTTACCTTGGTTGCTGGGTTTCAAAAAATTGATTCCACGTGTAAAAAAGTAAAAGCAATTTTACTTTTTAAAAATAATATTCCCAAACACTTTAAATAATATATTTAACAATCACATTGGAGTATAACTGCCTCTGAATTATCCAAGAGATAAACTACCTTTGTTGTTCCTTGATAGCTTTTAACATTTTAAAAAAACCTCTCATGCCTGACAGAAAATCAGCAACATAAGTGACTACGAGATGTCTTCCAAAAATATTTCCACACCATTCCAAAGTCATAAAAATTAACAGTGCTCAACTGATGGCACGAATATCATCAGTGTGATACCTAAATGATGATGAAGGAAGCAGTTTCCTTAACAGTCTATCTCCACTTTCCCATACCTGGACCCACCAACCTGAAGTGCCATTTCTTACTTGTAAGACTGCACAGCAGGCAGCAGTAGCTACTTAGGACCGAGTGCATCCTGACCTACCAGGAGCTGTTTATTGAGTTTCAGGCCCCTATCATGCGGCAGAGTTATCTGTATAATTTCTATGCCATTTCCTACCAATTCAGACTTAATGCTCATAACCGCATACCAATTGTTGATATTAGTAATAATGACTTTTTCTGTCACTTAATTCACTATCATTATATTTAAGCCTCCTGACAGTAAAATATTATAGATTCTAATAAAAAGGCAACTAACATTTACCACTATCTACCATGTCCTAGATACTATCCTAGAAGCTTACCATGGATTATTTTATGTAATCCTCACTGCAGCAGGTACCAGTGTTATCCCCTAAAAGCTATGAGAATTCCAACAGCAATGAAAACTGTTTTCACTCGGTTCATACTAATGTTTCCTAGGAATGTGATAGATCCTACCCCAATCATTCATTTATACAAAGTAGTTATTAGTAAGTTGAAAGGCATGTTGCTTTCTCATACTATGCCCTTGGCTGTTGATTTAATTCTTAAGTTCTTAAAACTTAATGTCACTAACAAATGTCTAAGTAAATGCTAATTATTTATTACTATTATAGGATTTTTGACAGAAAATTGATGGGCTAAAAGATATAAAAAGAGAACCAATGTACCAGACAACAAAGGTCAAGATTATAGAGTAAGAGGGTTGTTCCAAATAAATACAACCTATTTCATAATTTTACCTACAGCTAAATTAGGGGTAAAGGTGTTGGGGGAAGAGACTAAGGAAAGCAGGTTAATTTTGCTACCTGTTAAATATTTCTGATAATGGGAGGAAACCCAAGTAGTATATGGATAACAGGAATATGGGAAAGGCTCTTTGCTAAAAACCTTTTACTTCTGAATCAAGTGACTTTACTACCTATTGAAAATTAATAAGTAGAATTTTGAGTTTCTGATAACTTTAGAGATAGTGTTTGGAAATGACGAATATTAAATATTTTAGCCATGGGTTTTAGTTTTTCATCAGTACAGCTGAGGATATTCTTTTGGCAACCAAAAATACTACTCCCTAAGTTAGGAACATGTGGACTTCCATGTGTACTGTTAAACTCTAGGATTATATGATCTTCTGTCTCTGAATTAGCTCAAAGCTGAAAGAGAGAGTAAAGGTGATCTTCAACAGGAAGGAATCTTTATACACTCACTCGACAGCCAGTTAGGGACCAGCTCAGTAAAAATAACAACTTAGGTCCCTGGAACACAATCTATGAGGCCACAACGGTCAAATCTTTAGACTTGTTTCCATTTCCAGAGAAGCCTCCCACTCCCCAAAATAGTTCCATCAACTGCTGCTTCTTAAACAAACTTGTTTAACAAGGACACAAGAAACCCAAACAGCTGTATTAAGCATGACTTTTGGTCAGGAAATGAGTTTTTGATCAGAGTGGTAAAACTGAAAGTTCTCTTTCATATCTATTACTATTTGAGGTATATCATCCACTCCTTTGATTAAATTCCTCCCCAGCCAAGCTCCTTTCACAAAGAGAGGAAAAGGATAGATTATTTTAAATGTAATTTCAACAGCAAAAATTTATACATTTTAGTTCAGAGTTGCTGACTTTATCAAATGCGGCTAAAGCCAATGTGAAGTACTGATTCCAGATCTGATTCTTAAAAATAAATAAAAATAGGGGTGCTTGGGTGGCTCGGTTGGTTAAGCATCTAACTCTTGATTTCACCTCAGGGTTGTGAGATGGAGCCCCCCGTTTGGATTCCGCACCGGGCATGGATCCTGCTTAAGATTTTCTCTCTCCCGGGCGCCTGGGTGGCTCAGTTGGTTAAGCGACTGCCTTCGGCTCAGGTCATGATCCTGGAGTCCCTGGATCGAGTCCCACATCGGGCTCCCTGCTCGGCAGGGAGCCTGCTTCTCCCTCTGACCCTCCCCCCTCTCATGTGCTCTCTCTCTCTCTCATTCTGTCTCAAATAAATAAATAAAATCTTTAAAAAAAAAAAA